>NW_015388419.1:0-61360 GCF_001527695.2 Protobothrops mucrosquamatus
TTTTACAATTCAACTGCAATCAACTACATAACCAGCAAGCCGACAGCAACTGTAGATCAATGACTAATTTCATGTATTTAATTATATTTTCCCCTTAGCAATATTTTCTTGGTAAATTTACATATCTACAGGAAGATACTTGTATCAGGAGGTTTAGGGAGAAAATCAGCTAAAAACTGCATTTTCCTTTGATCAAATTTCCTTTCATGTCAAGTCATATAAAATTTATATTGCTTAGAGCAAATGGTAATGAAAAGGTAACAAGGAAATAGATAGGATCTCTTGTATTAGGAAAGCATAGATAGCTAATAGTTTTGGAATGCACAATCAAATTTATAGATTCATCAAATTTAGCAGATAGCAGCTTTCTGAAAGTAGGAAGCACCTCTATGTCATGATGGAGGAGGGATTGACCTGCTTGTCCTAGTATTATTTTCCCAATGAATTTTCTCAAAGCGATTTTCTTTATTATTAGAACAAATTAGAAGTATTCAGGCTGCAGGGATAAAAGGCTGTTTGGTACTGGTTGCTGGGGAATTTGGTTGAAAGAGTACATGAGCATACATGTCCTGATTGTTAGCTTCTTATTTTCCCATAAACATCTGTCTTCCACTGGAGAAGAATCTGCTACTATTCTTCATTACCAGTCTTAAATTTTATCCCTAGCAGCTATTTAAGGCAAGATATAAAATCATGGAAATCTACCTTGTCTTGTGGGATCCCAATATATATAAACTTAAAAATAAAAATTTATAAGATGTACATATTTTAGTTTTGCTATTTTGTATTTTCAGGAAGGAACATATGTAGAGCAGATGAATTCCTTTGCAACAATTCACTCTGTAAACTCTATTTTTGGGTTTGTGATGGAGAAGATGATTGTGGAGATAACTCAGATGAATTTCCTGAAATATGTCGTAAGTTTGTGGCCTAGAGCCCACAAAAGCATAAGCAATAAAATATTCAATAACAAATTCTCTGTAGTTGTTGTTTTCTTCAGTGCTGTTCTTCTTTTCCTTTGTCTTTAATTTGTATAAGAAGAATATTTATGTCTTGAGATTACAGGTTGTATACATTACATTTGAAGCAGGCAACATTTTGTGAAGATACTCAATATGTTCAAAGAGAGTTTCTCTTTATGACTCAGGAGGAACATAATTGAAAGAACTTTCCAGCATATTTTCTCTTATCTAGTAGAAATTATTAACATTCAGTTACAAGTGATATTAAGGAGAAAGTATATCTAACAGTTTAATTATATTTTCCCTGTTTGATGAAAGAAAAAAAATATATATGTAAAAGACGTATTCTCTGCAGAACCAAATAATACACATTTTGGATTTTTTCACAGTAAATTTTCCATGCCCTCCAACCAGGCCGTACCGATGCAGAAATAATCATGTTTGTTTGAAACATGAGCAAATTTGTAATGGGATTGATGACTGTGGTGATGATTCAGATGAAGATCATTGTGGTAAATAATCGTAGTTTTACAATCAAGAAAAAAACAGTCTTTTTTGGGGGGAGGAACCTTTCTTTTCTTATCGCGTTTTCCCCAAAAGTAAGACCTACCCTGAAAATAAGCCCTAGCTTGATTTTTTTGAAGTGGGCCTAATATAAGCCCTATCCCCAAAATAAGCACTAGTTTTGTGCCAAGGCGCATGCCTAAAAATCAAACTAAGACGGGGGTGGAGCTTACCATTGCAGCCAGGCCTCCCATGGATCGATACTTGCCTCGCCGGCCCACGTCTTCTGCAGTTGAAGGAAAAGCTTCATTCTGCAGCTGAGAATGGAGCTGCTCCTTCAGCTGCAGAAGAAGTGAGGCAGCTGGGCAGGGTTGTCAGCGCTGCCACTGCAAGGTGAGTGAAAAAGTCCCTCCCCTGAAAATAAGACCTGGTGCCTCTTATTTTTGGGAAAACACAGTAAAAACTGAGACTATAACTCACAGATCTCTAAAGATGGCTTGGTGGCAGAATTCATTTTAGCATAATGGTGGTACAATAAGAGCATTAAATTCTCCTTTGGTAGCTCTCACGTACTGTAGGTGTAAAGTAATAGCGCTCATTTGTATTTCCAGAATAGGAATCATACTGGTATTCTCAGCAGTAATTGGTATCCAAATGGCTCTTCAGAAACCTAGCTACCAGTTCAATATTGTGCTTCTGATCTTGCTTAATTTTGTTGTAGGTTGTTTTTTTTTCTTTATTGAAAGAACATTAATTGGACTGAAAGCTTTTGCTCAATAGAAAGTATTGTTCATGCTGAGGCCAGCGAAACATTGTATAAAATCAGTTTGACCATCAAATCTGAATAACTCCAAAATGACTAAACTAAAATAAATGACTAAATGACGATGTCATCAGGCAAATGCTGCCGTTATGTAATGACATATAAATTATGACATTTGACTGATGATGTCAACATGCACATTTTCTATTTCATCCCCCATGGACATTCATGTATCTAGCCATCCCAAACATCTAGAACTTATTCTTTTTCTCCATGTCAAGAGATTGGGAAATAAGTGTGTTTGACTGATTATGTGCCATTAAGTTGTTTTCAATTCCTAGTGGCCACATAGGTAATTTTTCTCTATGATAAGGAAAACACATCCCTTCACCTTTTTTGTTATTTCTTTCATTTGACATTCAGTTGCTTTAAACTGATATGGTGGCAGAACCCTACTTCAGATGAGTATTGTCTTTACAGTATGTGAAAAGCAACTATAATAGTGATCCTGCTCCCTACCTGTCAATGTGCATTCAGCCTGTTCAGTACCCTTTTGCTGGTTTGTTGTCTTGAATTTACGAATAGAGCAGACATCACTCTGTGAGTAATGTATTTCTCCTTTAGGCAATTGTAATATTGAGATCTGGGGCCTCATATTCTCTGCCCCAGGAGCAATAGAAAGCCTTTATTATTTTATGAGTTCTACACAGCAGGCACCTTCATGTCCAGGAAACTGCATTCTGTAAAGCCTTTTGCATTTATTTTATGAATAACAATAATATCAAAGGCTAAAAAGAGTTGACTGCCCTCGTGTGTCTTTTTGCAGACAAAACTACATATAAAGCCCGACCTTGTAAAAAGAATGAGTTTGCTTGTAGTAATAAGAAGTGCATACCTATGGCACTAGAATGTGATCAGTTTGATGACTGTGGAGATGGTTCAGATGAACAAGGCTGTAAAACAAGTAAGTTTGATTAAGAGATGGTCAATTTTTTATGCCCAAGAACAGAAAAAAATACAGAATAGAATTTGAATAATCTAATCGATCTTAATTTTGTATCAATGTGAATAGTACAAACTAAGCAACAGTTATTTTATGATAGACCTAACAGTGTAATTCAAATTATAACTATTGATATTTTACATATATGTTCATGAGGTTGATTCATTTATGGAATTTCAATGCTTCAACCATTATGTTATCACTGCCAGATACCCCATTGTTCTTCCTGTTTCAAGAATGTAAAGTTATTTTGTTGCATGTGGCTTGGTCTCCAACTTGCAGTGTTAGTTGTATAATGGATTTTTTACAGCTTCCTTTGAAGTTGAGAAAAATAATATTGTGCTAAAGTGTCACAATTGTCTATTAATATTTATACAGTGTATAATACCTGGATGCAGTACATTACAAATCTTTGCCTCAAATGTCCTCTATTTCTTGAACCAAAAGGAGGAAAATAGTTTTCAATGCATATAAAAGTGCTTTTTGATTTAAGTTTTTTATTACTTCAGTCCTGGACACTAAAAAATGAAAAATACGCTAATCATCTAGTCACATAGAGAAGAATGGTAAAGAAAAGGAACAAATGAGAATGTTAATCCTTAAAGGAAGAAAAAAAATAAAGACTGTGATATAGATCAGAGCATTGGGATCAACAATTGTATAGGACATTGTTTAATTAAAATATGAAATTAGTGAGGAATACTATTCAATTTGAATTTATTTGTGATTTGAGAAAATAGTTTTCCTAGGCTGTAATAGAAAGTATCATAACTGTAGATTCTTTGGGTACCCTCCCCAAAAAGAATGAATGAAAAAAGGGATGATAGGACTTTTAGAGATCATCAACCCTCCCAAATGTCTATGGGAATATTTCCAAATTTTCACCACAGTATATTTAAAAAAAAAATCATCATACTTTAAAAAAAATAAAGATATGGTAGGGAATGAGGAAAAATAGTATATAACCATCAACAACAACTTATTTCCTAGATATTTTGTTCTCTTTGCCTGATAAGAATTAATGGGGGAGGAAGAAATAATGGATCCTGAGAATGAAGAAACAGTAAAAAAAAAGAAAAAAAATTGCTGATATTCTCAAAGGAAAAATGCTCGTTGCTCTAGTCTAGGGCATATCAATTAAACTCATTTATGTTCAAAGTTGATCTCTGTTTAAGGTTCCAATAAAATATGCAAAGTCATTATATTTGAGATTCTGCTGGCTATCTCCTTTGCATATTTTATACACTTTAGTATATAGTGGGAAACAAATTATTACATTAAATTTAACGTATTCCATCTGATACATAGAAAGGCCAATCATCCAATAAAAATGTGTACATTTGAATTTTTAGAATTCATTTCCAACATCCAATTCATTTTGGTTCAGACCTCTTTGGATTTGTCCTCGGGTCTGAATATATGGTCTGAATCATATTTAAAAATAGATTCCTTGTAGATATTCCACGTATTTCTCTCTCAATTTATTTTAATATCTATATACATGCACACAGATACACAGAGATACACATTTAAAAAAACGTTAAAAACAAAACACTAACTCATACATTTTCAAAAATGTAGGAAAGAATAAAAAAAGGATCCTAGATTATCAACAGTCATTTAGGTAAGTTGCAGCATATCTCCATTGAGGTTATCTTCCTTACTCTCTAACCCAGTTTAACATATTTAGTGTCAAATTTAGTTAAGAAATCCAACCAATAAAGTCCTTCCCAGAGGCAATGAAATCACAACCACTCCTATTTTGAAAGTCTTAGTTCCTTTTACCCAGAACCCCCGAACAACCTTAGTTGTTTCTGTTTAGAAACTCTAAAACCTGGAGCTAGTGCATAGAGATTGAAAGAAGATTAATCCTTTCCCAACTTCTTTCTTTGTTTTATCAACCAATTCCCCTCAGAGAGTTGAAAAGCAAAATAGGAACAGTAGAGACATTGCAGGAGTACCTTCTCATTCACCTGAAAAAGTGATAATTGCTTAATCATAAATTAGGCATTATTCCACATTTGGATGCGATGGCGGATCGTGGTTAAAGTAGGTTAATCTATAATAAGCTATTGTTACAAACTGTGGTAAAAGTACTGCTCCATCGCCTATGCTTACTGGCTTAACATGTTGCATTAACTGAGTCATTCAGAAACTTCTAATTTGGAATAATAGGGAGGGGATTCAAGAGACATGCTGATCCTCCAAACTGTTGAAACATGGAGTTACAGCTGAAATAGTTCCAAGCTTGTTTCAATCAAAATAAGTTCTGTGATACTCTGCTTTTTCTTAAGATCATATAAAAATAACTTCTGTTAAAATAAAATTTTGAAATATTATGTCTTTGTGTACTAAATTTTGCTTGTAGAAAGAATTGTGATTGTTCATAGTTAGTATAAAAATGTTAAAAAGTTTTATTTTGCAAACATTTAAATTTATGTTTGTTCTTAGGCTTGACTGAATACAACTGTGAAAATAATGTGAATCCTTGTGGTGATGATGCATATTGTAATAAAACCAAATCATCAATTTTCTGCCAATGTAAGCCTGGATTTCAGAGGAATAGGAGAAACTGGCAATGTGAAGGTATTTCTGAAGCACTGCTTTGAAACATTCTAAAAATGTTTCATAACATTACTATATGATGTTAGAAGTTAGATTTTAATAACAGTTAAAGTATAGAGGAAGTCGTTTCATTTGTGGCAACTGGAATTACAGGGTTTTTTTTTAATTTCTCCTGCAAGTTAAGCAGTCAAAATATCATGAACATTTTTTAAATAGCAGGAAGAATTTAGTTGGTTTTGTTATTTCTTGGAAAAATGTTCCACCTAAAACACCTTAAATCAGTCGAAATAAAACTCCAAATAAAAGTATGACTGGTTTAAGAGTTATATTAATTATAACGCAATAGCTCCTTAAACATAGTAGTCTGGAAAAAGAAGAACTGTTTTTCCAAATATACACTGCTGTTTTTTATATGTTCTTTGAAGTATGAAAATTTCAAATCTGAGAGTTTTTGGATTCATTTCACATGAATTTACCAGTCTATATCAAATATGCTCTTGGTGTCTTATGGAATATTTATAATTTGTGTTCATGCGTATGGTGACTGTTAAAATCTTCAATATTCTGTCAGCTAGAATTCAGGAAATTTGAAAATGCTGAAATGTTTTCCTGATTGTACATGGATCAAAGATAAAAGCCTGCAGATTGTATTTATGCCTATGATCAATGGTGGAGAATTAAAAGGGGGGAAAGCAGCACCAGTGTAGTATGGTGTCACATAGAAAAATGTAGCTTGCATCATGATATGCAATACTGCTTTCAGCATTTTGAAAAACGCATTGGTTCCTATGGATATCTATGATTATGATACATTAACCCAGGCTTGCACAGTTTATGTTAGATGGAGAGCATCCCAGGTTATGTACTACATCAGTGGTTCTCAACCTTTTTAATGCCGCGACCCCAACCGGTCGTAAGTCGAGGACTAAACCGGTCGTAAGTCAAGGACTAAACCGGTCGTAAGTCGAGGACTAAACCGGTCGTAAGTCAAGGACTACCCAACCGGTCGTAAGTCGAGGACTTTCCCTGCCCGGGAGCGCCGCGCATGCGTGGTTATGCCCCCTGCGCCGGCCGAGGCGTAGCTGGCAAGTGGCAGAGACCGAGCAGGCCGACCACCAGCTGGCCCAGCCCAAGGGAGGTAAGGCACCCACCGGAAAAGGGGGGAAAAAATGCCGGACAAAAAAAATGGCGGACAGCCTTGCTTGGCGACCCCCGTGAAATGGTCGATCGACCCCAAATGGGGTCCCGACCCACAGGTTGAGAACCACTGTACTACATGAAAAGGGCTGCATTCTAGAAATGAGCAGATCCAAGGCCATAGCCTTGGTCCAATTAAATATAGGACTTTAGAGTTTAATGATGCTTTACAGAAATGGCTGTTTGGCTGTATTTTTTCTATCAGTGCTTTATACTATTAAAATATTGTTTATGAATTGTTTTGAACTATGTTAAATTTGTTTCCAAATTTTAATACCACCTGGCCCATCTTTTTGCAACAGCTTATGTATAACTTGAAACAAATAATAAAGAATTTTCTTTTCTAGATATCAATGAATGTCTAATATTTGGCATCTGCTCACAGCTCTGTATCAATGTAAAAGGGTCATATAAATGTACCTGTGAAAAGAACTATAAAGAGAAAAACAGTAGCTGCATTGCAAAAGGTAAGCTGACAAAAGAATCCATGATATTGGTGCACACAGCAATCATGACTCTTTTGTGCACAATGGCATTGTAAATAAGCATACAACAGGGCATAATGAAAAAGTATTTTTCTTCTGTTTCTACCCCTTAATTGAAACAAAGCAGTATGGTAATTTTGATGACAAACCATTTCTTTTATAATCTGATTTGAAATTTTTCACAGTCCTGCATATGATAGAAAATGTGAACAGATCTACTATTTTTCTGACCATGCTAATGCATTGTTTCACTGCATGGCATACTTGTCTGGGACTGAGGAAGAAAGACAAAGCATTGTTAAACTTTACTGGTATTTTCTGTGTGTGCATGCTCAAAAAAGGAGCACACAGAGAAAGTTTTTCCTCAGGTTCCTATTTGAAATTGAAAGCCTTAAAATCATATAATGTAATTTCGCTGTTTCTGTTTTAAGAAGAAGAATTGCTTATGCACCTGAATTTTGTTAATATATATTAAATCTTGCATTTATTACACTCATTTAATTACTGAAAGCAATAAATTAAAAAGTAATTTGTTTGAAGTTCTTGATTCAAACCATATGATTCGCTTGGAAAATAGTATTATCTCCTGTCAGCCTCCATTGATTGTAATAGACTATTTTCTGTGAATAGAAATAGCAGTTTCTCAGAATGGTTAATCAGAATCCCAATCCTTTCCTTAAATACACTAATACCTTGATTCTAGAGACACATAAATTCTGTTTGAAATATTGCTAATATTACTGAAATTCTTTAAAATGATTCAGATATATCCCCTGGTGAGGAATCAACAAGTTTCCTTTTATTTCTACTTTCACATACATTTAGACTATAATGGAAACTTCATTGGATTACTAATATTTATACATAAAACTTGCAATTTTAGATAATAAAACTGTACAACTGCCGTGTACTTTCCATTATTTATTCTTAAAATATTTCACAGCACCCTTCATTAGTAAATATTCCACAGCAATTTACATAAATGAAATAGTGGAATTTTAAGATACAAAACAAGCAGCCATTTACTTAAAGCTATTGACCTTTTTTAAAAAATTGCCTGAAAATAACATATAGTGCTTGGTATCTGAAAAAAAAATGTTGGCATCAAATGAATGTCTTAGGAAAACCTCACAAGTCATCTGAAATTAAACTCTTTTCTTCTAGCTGCTTCTCTGAAAAGAAGAATCCAACAGTGTGGTCTAAGATTACTCCTCTTCAAATAAGTCTATTTGAAATTTATAATTTACTCAAAAATATAGAAAGCATATATAAAACGTTAAAATAAATGAATTGCCTTTCTTTTTAATAGTTGAAATTTACTTTATTTTTGTATTTCATTACAATAATTTCCAGGCTCTGAAGATCAAGTTCTCTACATTGCTAATGACACTGATATCCTGGGTTTTGTATATCCATTCAACTACAGTGATGTTCATCAACAGATTACTCACATTGAACATAACTCAAGAATAACTGGAATGGATCTGTATTATCAAGGGGAAATTATTATTTGGAGTACTCAATTTAATCCAGGAGGCATTTTCTATAAAAAGGTCAATGGGGGAGAAAGAAGACAAAGCAGTAGCGGTGTGATAGTAAGTCAACAATGCTGAGATATTTTGCATGTTTTTATTTTGGAATTCTTTTTTTTTCTTTTTTCACGTAAACGTGACAGTTTCCAAATACAAAAAGTTCCAGATAACTTAGAATTCCAATTCTTTGTCCTTGTTAACCCCAGTAAGTCAGTATAGATTTACAATAATATGAAGCCATGGGTTGTATTGTGGTGGTGGCGTAATGGTTAGAATGCAGTATTGCGGGCTAATTCTGCTGACTGCCAGCAGTTCGGCAGTTCGAGTCTCACCAGCTCAAGGTTGGCTCAGCCTTCCATCCTTCCAAGGCTGGCAAAATGATGACCCAGATTGTGGTAATAGGCTGACTCTGTAAACTGTTTAGAGAGGGCTATAAAGAACTGTGAAGCTGTATATAAGTCTAAGTCAGTGGTTCTCAACCTGTGGGTTGGGACCCCATTTGGGGTCGATCGACCATTTCATGGGGGTCGCCAAGCAAGGCTGTCCGCCATTTTTTTTGTCCGCCATTTCCCCCCTTTTCCGGCGGGTGCCTTACCTCCCTTGGGCTGGGCCAGCTGGTGGTCGGCCTGCTCCATCTCTGCCGCTTGCCAGCTACGCCTCGGCCGGCGCAGGGGGCAGAACCACGCATGCGCAGCGCTCCCAGGCAGGGAAAGTCCTCGACTTACGATTGGTTGGGTAGTCCTCGACTTACGACCGGTTTAGTCCTCGACTTACGACCGGTTTAGTCCTCGACTTACGACTGGTTTAGTCCTCGACTTACAACCGGTTGGGGTCGCGGCATTAAAAAGGTTGAGAACCACTGGTCTAAGTGCTATTGCTATTGTACCTGGAACTGATTTTTACTGTGATTAAAAAAAATGTCTTCTTCAATGTGAACCTGTTTATAATTATAATCACCTTAAGAATAAAAATATTTACACTTGTTGGAGTTTGATAGGTCATGACCAAATAATATAGATATTTAGTGCCTGTAAAAGGTGCCACCCTGGGAATACTTCTTTGTTGCTATAATACAGATATTATCAGAAGAGAATATATATAGCTCAGGATTGAACTGTGGGGTCCTTGGTGCTCTCTGAGTTTGGTTGTTTTCTTGCAGACTAGGATGCATTTACCCAAGTAGGTAACATTCAGTGCTAGCTGAAGATGTTCAGTGGTGGCACTGAAGCCATTACCTAATCAAGTGCAAACAACCAAGCTCAGAGAGTGCCAAAAACTGCATTTGATACCAATGTTTTTATTTCTTTGTATGCCCAAATATCTCCTACGTAGGCTGCAACAAGCAATATAGTAGATTTCAGTACTTCTCAGCTTTAATGCTGTTTATTATCATGTTATTTCTAATTAACAATATCCTGATTTGGCCAATTATTGGTGTCCTGAATATATCACAAAGAACTTGTTGGAATGCCTTCCCTTTAAGGGAAGGGTCAGCAGTGCAATTGTGGCAGGTAGGACACTTAGTCCACGTTTCACCATTTTTTTACAAATATTAGAAGAATTCTATTGATTCTCTCAATAGTGCAGTTATCTTGAAGCACATATCATTCCCTGCAGTAGTTTCTATAATGCCTTTTGAGCATTCTAAGTTCTTGTCTGAGAAAGTTCTGTGTATGCAGTGTGTGAGTGTGTGTCTGCAGAACTTTAGACTTCCCAGAGATTTGTATACTTAAGAAGGTAAGCATGAGCCTATTTTCTCTTCATCTTACGTGGATTTTAGTGAAATTTGGTATTTTTCACTTTCATTTCTATTTTATTTTCATCTCAAATAGATTGTGATAACAGTAACAACAATAAAAACAACAAATGTTTTGGAATAGCATAATTATTTAACATTTTATTGCTTAAATGTTTTGAACTTTATTTGAATTTATTGATAGTTATTAATAAAAACAGTCATGTGTAAACAGATGTACACAAATATTCCTACAGAAATGATTACTCAAATTAATAAGATTTGTCCATTTATCTAAATTATATTAAGTGATTGTAACTGAAGCTAGTAATACATCAGTCTTGAAATAGTTATTCTATATTGTATTTATGGTGCATATTTATACATTAAATTGTAACTTTAAAATTAAAAAAAAAAATGTAGATATTGAAGCAAAAGTCATTGTTTCCTGTACATTATTTATATATCAATGAATATATTCCTAACAATTTAAATTTAAGAATAGAAGAATTAAAAAAAAATAAGAATGGTATATATTTGTATATTAAAATTGCAGAAAAATATGCTGCTCTGGAAAAGTATTTAAGTCGGGTAAGCCTCAGGTGACTTTCTTCTGTTCCATGTTGGCTTTTCTGTGAACAGTGAAGACTCTTTGAAAGAGAGAGAATATCTCTATAATAGCCCAGAACCATAGTTGCAAGTCATGGCAGTTTTAAAGAATGTCACCATGTATTCTGATTTGATTTTAGGACTGCATCCTGGCTTTGCCAGGCACAGTCATTAAAGTGAAAAAAACGAAGAAGAAAAAAACCAGCTTGCTGAAGGGGGACAGGCAGCTCCTCTCCATGCACAGATTCAACCTTCTTTTCTCCAGCCCAGAGCTGCATTCCCCTCGTATCTTCTGGAGACATTCTGCCCAATACAAGGCAAAATAAATCTGTTAGGTAGACCTTTTGTTCTCAGAGTGAAAAAGTCAATTTTCACCCAGCCTCCTTGACAGCAAAAATGCTGCTTAGTGGAGAGATTCACTGGAGTCCATTTTCAACCAGCCTCATAGACAGGAGATTCCGCCCAGTGGGGGACAAAATCATTGAAGCAGTGCTTTTGCTATCAAAAATGGCTGAAAAAGATCCATCCTGAGACGCAAGCAGAAATCCAAGCTTGGATTTCAGGATGGACTGTTTTCACCAACCTCCAGGAATCAACCAGGCAACTGCAGCCTGCTATCTTCCCTGCTGAATTCCTTGTTGATTTTGTGGGGTAGCCAGTAGGAAAGATTGCAGATGGCAATCACATGATTTCAGGATGCTTGGCAACCCATCATTAGTGTAAGCTGATTGTCAAGTGCCCAAATTGCAATTACATGACCATGAAGCGCTGCAACGTCTGAAGGTTAGGCAATGGTTGTAAGTTCCTTTACTGTTGTAATTTCAAGTGGGCTGGGCAGGACTGGAGCCTCCTGTCAATACCAACTAGTACTAACCCCAGAGGAAGGAGGAGAATCAGCACAACACTGTGCTGCCAAACCCCAACTTTCAAGCTGGTCCAGAAGGATACCATGATCAGTGGTATAGAAGGCTACTGAGAGGTCAAGAAGAGCAAGGATGGATGCACTAACCCCCTCCTGCTTCTGCCAGTGGTCATCCAAGAGTGAGATCAATGCTATCTCAATTCCATATCCAAGCCTGAATCCTGAGTGAAAGGGATCCAGATAATAATCTGCTTCATCCAGAACCCTATGAACCTGCTGTGCAACAACTTTTTCTACAACTAACCTGGGCATTTTATGGCCCCCAGGCCACATCTGACCCTTTAGCTGTCCCTGTCCAGCCTGCATGAGGTCAATCAGAAATCAGAAATTAAATGTGAATAGGTGTGCTGCAGGAGGCAAGAGAAGAGGCTGAGTCGAGTTCAACTCTGCACAGTTGTGGTGCGCTCCTTCAGTCGATTGGCTGAGTTTTTTCACCTGTTTGCTAACCCTGTCAATTGATACTGCAAATCCCATTTGTAGTATCATTGCTACTATATGGTCCCTTTAGAGCTATCCTTTGCTATATATACCCGTAAAGAAATTATGAAATGGCAATTGCAAAATCTTAATGGCTTAAAAACTATATGAAAGGCAAAAAATATAATATGCAAAGCAATTGTGGCAATCTATGAAGCATAAACTATTTTTGGAGAAAAATAAATTTGAAGTCATCATAACCTATTAAAATATACAAATATTTATACTTTAAATGTTCTTCCAAAGTCAATGTTAAAATGCTAGGTTTCTTTATAGATCAATCAGATCAAATAAATATATAGCAGACCAATTTTAAACATCTATTTTTTTGCTTTCTTTCTAGTGTCCTGAATTCAAACGCCCTAGAGACATTGCAGTTGACTGGATAGCTGGAAACATTTACTGGACTGATCATTCCAGAATGCATTGGTTTAGTTATTATACAACTCATTGGACAAGTTTAAGATATTCCATCAATGTGGGACAAATAAGTGGACCAAACTGTACAAGACTCCTTACAAATATGGCAGGAGAACCATATGCAATTGCCGTAAATCCTCTGAAAGGGTATGTTGTTAACAAGAACTTTTATGATAGGCATTATGTTAGGCATCATATAGTGCAAATGCCTCTGGAAAGACATAGCTCCTGTGTTTGCTTGGTCCTCCTCTTCACAGAGAAGAAAATTAGCCCTTTCTTGCCTGCTCCTTTACTTGTTGACAAATTCTCATTTAAAATTACTCAAAATGCAAATTCCCTAGGAGATCAGCGAGAATGACTTTAACATTTTAATTTAAATAATAGCCAGTTGAATAGTCCAATGGAGCCCGGTAAAAAGCAGAAATATGAATATATAGAAGTCTGAAATAAACATTTTTAATACCAAAAATAATATACAGGAGAGCACTGAAAAGTTGCTTGGGGGCCAGAGTCATAGATCTTTTCTGAAAGGGCAGTGATCAAAGTCAAACTAAAGACCACTGCAAAGCCTGCAATAACTGCATTTAACTTTGTCACAAAACTGATATTGCCCCATATATTTCTGTTTTCAGTACTTGTTTCACTTGAGCCTGATTACATCTATACTGCTTTGAACGTCCACTTATTACAATTCAGACAATGGGTAGCAGTTGCTATTTAGAAACAAAATAAACCATAGCTCAATAAAAGTGTGTCCTATGCCTTGGAAAAATATGTGAGACTTCTCAGATAAATGTTTAAATTCAGGGAACAAGACAAAAATAAATCTTATGTTATGAAGACACCACTAATTGGCAATTTTAGAAGAAGGAATCCCTGGCCTTTACACCGAGGATATTACAAAATGACGAAGGAGAAAAGAGCCACTGGCTTATTATCATGCATCCCTAGCTTATTATTCTTGACTTCACATCTCAGTCCTATTTAAATGTTTATAAAGTAAGACATATAATGTAATACATATAATGTAATGTAAAAACATTATAGCCCATCCATAATTAACCAGAGATATTAAAATATCCCATGAGAAGCTATCATGTACACCTAGGATTTATGTCTGGGCATTATTCTCATTAGTTTTTCATTTGGGTTCATGGAATAGAGTTTCCTCAGTTTCAAAATAAAAAATAGGTAGCTTTGTGAATTCTCATAAGGACCCAAAATGAATAAACTGACCTATAGCAGCAGGCTCTTTGTGTTAAGTATTATGGAACAGTACTATGTGATTTGTGTTTGGGATTTCCAGCATGATGTATTGGACTGTAATTGGAGATCGTTCTCATATAGAAGAAGCAGCGATGGATGGTACTTTGAGGAGGATAATTGTACAAAAAAATGTACAAAGACCAACAGGTACAGCTAAATTTTAATAATACATTATATATTAATGGACTCCGTTTCAGCTAAAAAAATTAAGTTATTCTGTGCTATATTGCAGCCTAGCAATAATCCTGATTCAGTGTTTTTTGTATTGTTTTCTATATGCAGCAAGAATTACTTTTTTTCTATTTTTTCTCTCTTGATGTTGCAAGTATGTATTTTCCACAGAATCATTTTTTTCTGTTATTCAAATGTCACATACAGATTGTACTTTTAGGATAACATAAGCTTGCAATGTATACAACAATATACAATATATATAACTATATAGTACTTGTTTTTTGATGCTTATTAATTCAGTCATAGGTGTCTGCAAGAGGGATTAAGTGGGGCAAATGACAATGATCCACCCAGAGTTGCATTTTAAGATAAGTAGCCATATTAAATAAAGAAATAAGAAATGAAATGTGCACCACAATGTTGTGACACATAGTACATGACTTACGTACTTCCATTCACTGTTTGGATCCAGTATAAAAGGTTGGGCAATGAACAGTTCATCCCGTTTCCATCATTTTGATTTGTGCCTGACTATTTTGATTGCAAAAGAAACAATTTTTAAAATTTCCATACACGGCAAATAAGTTACAGCTGCACTTGACCATTACATCTTTTTTAATTTCAAATATTTTATTATCTTATAATAAAATAAGGTAATAAATAAAATAAAAGCTTTTAAAATAAGAAAAATAAGAAAATCAATTCATGTGATATTTCCTTACTAACCTAACAGGTTGGTAAAATAGATTACACAACTGCTGCTTTCTGACTATTAAAATGAGCAGCATACAAATAAATCAATAATATTCACATTGTTAAAGTTCATTATACAGATAAATTAGTATTAATATTTTATTCAATCAATCATTGATAATATTAGATACAGGTCAGCAATTATCTTCACATATGACTAAGAAGAAAAATGAAGGACGATGTGGGAAATAATGCATCACATCATTCTTATTTGTACAGTAAACAATGTCCTTCAGTGTGATATAATCCTAACATTATAAAGCATGTAGCCATCAAAGCATTCCTTAAACTGGAATTTTACTAGGAAACATTTTTTAACAATATAACAGAGTTGAAATAACAATCTTTATATTGATCTTAGAATGTAGATGTAATATATAAAAGTTATGCAAGGAATATAAACATAAACTTTAAGAAAGTGGCATGAAAAATTTACAGCTTTTTGTAAGTACATTTATACATACATTGTACGAACTGTGACGTTAGATATCTGTACATCCTACATATATCTGTGATATTTTTACTATAGAATATTATACATAAGTTTCCTTGGCATAGAATGAAATCCTGGGAATCAGAGAAATACTGGAGACTTACAGTAGCAGAGCAAGCAATTAAAGAAGATTGTGTTTTGAATCCTTCTGAGAAACAAGACTAATACAATGTTATATTATTTCTGTTTTGCCCTTATGTACTAGAGTTGTTAGGAGCTATTATTATTCTTATTTGCATACATAAGTGTTCTCAGTATTGACATAAACGTTTTACGTATCATTTAGAGTGTATGAATCAAGTGCACTTTAAAATATTAACAAAGCAGTGGCAGACTGCAAAACTCTGAACAAACTCCGGTATTACTGAGTTTTTTTAAAGTTCTTTTGTCAAAGATTGAACAAAGTCTAAATTAAATGTCTGCACTGATTCTGGGAAAAGTTGGAGTTGATTTAAAGTACAGTAGATAATTGTAATGTTTGTGATTGTTCTGAAGTGAAAATCAGATGTCAAGCATAGCCAATCTTAGAATTAGAATTCAGTAATACTCATTACAAGCAAATTTTACTTTGGAAAATGTACATTGATTCCACCGTAATTAATGCTGAATGTGAAATCAATATTGCAAAGTGTAGTACTTTGTTGTGAGCAGACAAAATATAGGAATTCAATAATATTCAACTTATTTATTATGATCAATTCATTGGTTCTGGCTATATCTTCATTTAGTTACTTAGACATAGTGGTTTTATGAAACCTTATAATAGATTTATTTTATTAAATTTGTAGCCAGTTTAGTTAAATAAATGAATGTGGTAAGTTTGATTTTTCTCATTACATGTTTTTCTTCTTTAAGTTAATTCCATCTCTTTGCCTTTTATGTTTGTGATTTAAAAAATAATCCACTTAAAAATATTTACATTTTTTGTTCATCTTTTTAGCATACATTTTAATTTCCTTAATTTTTAGCATACATTTTCTACCAGCATCTCTTAATTTTTTTGTATCTATTTTATACTAATATCTGAATTTTTCTACTTCTTTGTGTATTTAGTGTGATGGAAAGCAGTTTTTCCTAAGTAGCATGTATTTCTGATTACCTTTTTCTAATATGTTCATTTTTTGCAACTGGGAACTGTATTAAGTCTAGAAACATGATTTTTAATTTAAATATGTAGTCTAGGATAGTGGTGGCGAACCTATGGCACTGGTGCCAGAGGTGGCACTTAGAGCCCTCTCTGTGGGCACGCACGCCGTCACTGGGTTTTATAAAACCTTTTCGCTTTAGGCCTCTGCTGCCATGTACAAAAAAAAAGGTTCAATCAATCAATCAATCAATTTCAACTTCTCGCTGGGAAGAAAAAGATCTTGCAAAGTTGGAATTGATTGATTGAACTTTTTAGTCCCACCCAGTCTGCTGTTACCACCAAAGCCATGCTCACCCAATGGGCCACACCCACCCGGTACCCAATGATGCATAAGTGGGATTTGGGTTGCAGTTTGGGCACTCGGTCTCTAAAAGGTTCGCCATCACTGGTCTAGGAAGTATTAAGGATGGAGGGGTTTCCTTCAAATGTATCCTTACCCCTAATTTAGGTCCTCTTTTATTCCATTAATGTTGTAACATCCAAATACAAACTACTATATAGGCAGTTCCTGATTTATACCAGAATTCTCTTTCAAAGACTTTTGCATCAAGCATTTGTTGTGTATAACAACTGCATGCTCAAACACTGTAGCCACTGTTCTTGTGCATCTTTGTGAAAGGATGGATTTAAGTATGTCAGGTGTTACATAACTATCTGCCCGCTGGGACTAGCTGCAGTGTTCTATGGAGAAATCCAAATCTAGAAGCACACCTCACCTATTGTTTTGTATAGTGATGTAAAGATATCTAGGACTAGGAGATCATTTTCTTATGCAGTGTTTTAAATTCAAATTATTAATTAATATGTTTACAGGTCTAGTGGTTGATAACTTCAGTCAACGCTTGTTCTGGGCTGATTTTGAATTATCAGTAATTGGAAGTATTCGTTTTGATGGCTCTGATTCAGTTATATGTGTTGGCAGCAAACAAGGTAAGTATATATTTATATATGTGTGTGAGGGTTCTGCTCAGTATCTTACCTGTTCCCAGCACTGCACTCTTCTGGACAGAGAGCTCTAATGTTCCCAGGATCTTTTGGAATCATTCTTTCAGCATTGCAGTCACAGCTCCGAGTGTTCACACC
Source organism: Protobothrops mucrosquamatus (assembly GCF_001527695.2). NCBI lineage: Eukaryota > Metazoa > Chordata > Lepidosauria > Squamata > Viperidae > Protobothrops > Protobothrops mucrosquamatus. Next base: position 18,091 of record NW_015388419.1, read on the forward strand.
ACTATTGAGCCAGTTCGACCTTTAGTTTTCACACTCTCTCTAATTCCTACTTAAGGCCTTGGTACTTCTCCAGCTTCTCAGACTCCTTCTTCCTGATTTTGCTGTCACTTGGCACCACTACATCTATGACCATCACTATCTTCTGTCCTGTCTATTATCACAATATCTGTGATAATATTGATTGGCCAGTACCTATCTATCCATCTGGATCTGGAAGTCCCACAAGATCTTAGCCCTGTTATTCTCAAAGGCCTTCTGTGGAATCTCCCATTGGGACTTGGGAGGGTCTAGCCCATACATTACACAGATGTTCCTGTACACAATGGCAGTTACTTGCTTGGACTGTTGAATATATGCTGTCCCTGCCTGCATCTTACATCCTGCCACCATGTGTCTCTGAGGACTGTCTCAGAGGTCTTTCTAAAGGTGCTTAGTGTCTGTTTTTGTGCTGCCATGATCAGTGCTTCAGTGCTGATCGTTATCTTCCAGTGCTGATCATTATCTGTTGGTGGTACATTCCATACAGAATCTTGTCTTACCGTAGTATTTCCTTCCTAAACTTCGTTCCATATCTGCTGCTGCCTCAGGAATTCTCTCAGCGGCATATCAATGGGTGCCATCTTACTCATGTAGACACTCTGGGTTTTGTTCTGGACAGTAGCTTTGACACTCCTCAGACTCCACCTGCCCATTTTCTGGCTGCTGTACAGTTTCTGGGTGTTGGGCTTGAGGTAGAAGTTTCCATACGTTATGAGGAGCTTCCAGGTCTTCACATTGACAGCCTCCATGTCCTTCTTGGGCCAATTCACTATATCGGCAAGGTATCTAATACCTGGCAGGGCATACGTGTTGATGATTGATGGTGTGGATCTTGTTCTTTTCATTGAGCTGGGTCTTCAGGTCCTTATCTTTTGATGGTATTTAGAAGTTGCTGTCTTCCTTGTCTTTCTGGCTGCCACGTGACTGTGGGATATCAAGGTACTTGTAGCTGATCTCTATGTCTGATATTTGACCTTCTGGTAGTTCTACTCCATTGGTATTAATTATCTTTTGTCTCTTTATTACTATCCAGCCATACTTCTCCAGTATGAATGGTATTTCAGGAGCCTCACTGTAGATCCATGTCAGGTGAATCATTGAATCAATGTCATGTTCACTCTTAGCATACAGTTTGATGTCATGCATGCAGAGGAGGTGATTGATGATATTTCAATTCTTGAACTTGTAATCTGTGTCCAGTCCTTGTGATTATCTGGCTCAGGGGGGTTCAACCCTATTTAGAATAGCAGAGGAGACAGTACATTACCTTGGTATATGCCACACTTAATGACCACTTGTGCCAAATGTCTTGAATTGATTTCCAGTATTGTCTTTCACAGTTCCACTGAGTTCTTGAGATAGGTCCTTGATGTATTGTTGACACTGTATAGTGCCAGGCATTCACAGGTCCATGTTTATGACATTGAGTCATAGGATTTCCTGAAGTTAATTCCAACTATCCTTAGATTGGTCTGTCTAGTCCTTAAGTCTTGGGTGACTCCTCTATCTATGAGCAACTGGTGTTTTGAGCCTCTGGTATTGTTCCCAATGTCCTTCTAAGATGTGCTCATATACTGAACCATATGAGTCCTATAGCTTGGTGGCTTTGGTACCTGATAGGACTTTCCATGTTGTGGGGAGACAGGTTATTGTCCACTATACAATATAGTGTGATGTGAGGCTCTTTCATAATCAGCATTATCTTTCCTTGTATTCAGCAGTCTGGATGGGAGTCTGCTCCTAGCAGCTGATTCCTCTGTGCTGCTAATCATTCATGCATTTTTGACAGTAGATGTGAATAAGGTCCAGGCCAGATGCTGTCCAGCAATTCATATTCTCGATTCAATACTGGATGTATAGTAGTATGGTGGTGACTAGTTCTTTTTCTGGAATCTTGCTGTGGTCTGCTCTCAATTCCTGCAGACACTTTGCACTAATGTTATGTATCTTTTCTTTCTCCTATATCAGTGATGGCAAACCTTTTAGAGGCCGAGTGCCCAAAACTGGCCCTGCCCCTGCTCCACCCCCTCCTCTGCCCCCACTCTGCTCCATCCTGCCTGCCTGCAGGGCCACTCACCGCCTCCAGGGCCCACTGCAGATTGCCCAGGCAGCCCAGTGCGCCATGGCGGCCATGCCCTCTGCCAACCCCCTGCAGCATCAACTGTGCGCATTGGGGCATGAGGGCAGAGTCTTATCTACGCTGCCTGGCTGCCATGTCCTTGGCTGCGCTGTTCCACATGGGCCACGCTCAGGGGCGACTCTCCTCCAGGGAGGCTGCTGGTGAGGAGGGAGTCGCAGGTGGAGGCAAGGCTGGGGCAACGGCATGGGTGCCCACAGAGAGGGCTCCGAGTGCCGCCTCTGGCACCCGTGCCATAGGTTCGCCACCACTGTCCTATATGTTCTTTCAGTTTTGTTCAGTTTCTACCATTTGTGTCTCTGCTGTTTCTGTATTGTTGCATTGCAGTTGGGATTATGTTTTAGTTGGTTCTTTGGAGAACAAGACATTTATCTTCTTGACCTCTGCTTCTCTAATATATCTCCTTAACCTAGTAGCCAGTGCTCTAAGACCTTGTTTAGCAGTCTCTAGGGCTTCACATGGAACCAGGAGCTAGTATTTGTTTTCAGTAGCCAAGTAGTTCCACCAGCTTACTAACTTCTCTCCAAGCTGCTTTGATCTTAGCCTCTATCCTCATTTCCCAGGAGATGGGAGTGAATCTACCATTTCTTACCTTGAGGCTGTAATGTATACAATTTATTGGTTTGCGTTACTAAGGATTGTTGTGAGGGCTCTATTGGCATTTTCAGGTATACTATCTGAATATACTTCTCCACTGAGCATTAGTAATCGGTCGTGAGGTTTGATTATTTAACTAGATTATAAATTTTAAATTTACAAATAAGCAAAATAAATTAAGATAACTGGAGGTTCTTAAGGAAAGAGCCTTTTGTCCAGAATGGTATAGGGGCTCTTGCCTGAGTTACGTGTTGGACTAAAAGACCTCCAAGGTCTCTTCCAATTCTGGTATTCTATTTATCCATGATCTTGTGCCTCATATAAACTTATGTGTTTTGTAATATAGGCAAAGTCATTCTACTTTTAGGCATTGGCTGCACATATACTTGTTCTTCTGGGTTTCCTTGAGTCCAGGATGTAATGTTTAATTAGCCTATCTAGTTGTCAGAACAGCAAATTTCTTCACTATGCTGAAGCTTGGGTCACTGGCTGTTTCTCAGTTTGTGTAGATGTAGGTTTTCTTCCTACGCTTCATCTCATTACATCTGCTGTTGTAGTAGCATTCCATCAATTCCAGATCCTTTTGTTTTGTTTATTCATGGTTTGTTCCAATAACCTATTTATTGTCAGATTGTCCTGGTTCCCCAACATCTGATACAGACCTTATGATACTTCTAGGCATTATCTGAGCCATTATGACTCTCCTAGTTTGTGACTCTCATATCTGAGGTAGGCAGGTGAAGTGTTAAGGAGTCTTTGCCTAAGGACCCCTACTGGTAACGTGTATTCATTTTTCAGTTGAATTGTACAGTTTATATGTTGTATTAAAGCTGTAAAAAAACTGAAGTGATTTATTTTGGTCTGATTTTTTTACTTCTCAAAAGCCTGGCATTTTAATGGGGGTGTGTAGATTTGTTTTAATGTCCACTCCATATATATATGTGTGTATGTCTGTGTGTGCGTGTGCATATGCATATCCCCAAGATCTGGTTTTCTCCTAGAGTTTTTTAAAAATTTCCAACCAAATTGAAGTCAATGAACAAAGGGACAAAGGATTATTCTTTATTGTAAGGTTTATAGGATTTGGTATTTTTTGATGTCTCTGCATAAGTATTAGAAAATGATAACAATTAATACCTTTTCTATTTGAATTATTTTAGTTGAGGAAACTTTCTGTAATGTAAAAAGTAATTCAGATTCTCCATATGTTCTGTTGATAAGAACTCCCTGTTCAGAAGAAAGAAAATATAAATGAATAGAAGTATAAAAGCTTTACCCTTCCTTTTTGTTGCTTTGCACCCTAAAAATACTGAATAATGAATGCTATAGTATAATTACATTTGTTTGTATGTTGGTAGAGAAATGTCACATCTAAACTGAAATGTGTATTTCTTTTTACTTATTTAAGGCTTACTACATCCCCATAGAATTGATATTTTTGAGAACTATATATATGGAGCTGGACCTAAAAATGGTGCATTTAGAGTGCAAAAATTTGGCCATGGTATTGTAGAATATTTGAACTTGGAGACTGATAAAACAAAAAGTACCTTGATTTCACATCGCTACAAACAAATACACTGTGAGTATATTTTATTACTTTCAGGAAAAAAATAAAATATTTTATTATTCAAAATAGCGTACAAAGTAAATATATAACTTATTCACTCCTTCTCATGCACATAAGACTTTAGGGACTTAGTAAATGAGCTATTTGGGAGAACTTGGGATAGCATTAGGAATAAGATTTTTGGTGATGCCTGAAGTAATCCCTGCCATTTTCTTGGCAAAGTCTTTCAGAAATGTTTTGTAATTGCCTCCCTCCTAGGGAGTGACTGTCTCAGGATCACCCATCTGGCTTCATAATTCTCCCAGTTTCTAATCTAAAGTCTTAACCAGTACATGAAACTGTTTCTTGTATTTGAGTTTATGGCTCCCATAAACTATAGGAAACCAAATTGCTTACCACTTCTTGTCTGAAAATCCATTTATGTCCTTGAAAACAGAGGATCAGGATTTGTTTGAAGTTGTTCCCTTTTCTTGTATTAATGGGATTGAGGGACAGGCTCAGGGCTAAATCTAATGTCTATACTGTAAGGGCCTTGCTTCTTAATTCATTATTTATTTGAAAAATAATCCATATTATGCTTCTTTCTTTTCTCCTTCCAAATAGCTCTCAATCCTTGTCTGCAGTTAACCTGTGAGTTCCTGTGTTTACTCAATCCTTCAGGTGCAGCTTGCATATGTCCAGAAGGAAAGGCAATGTTTAATGGAAAATGCAGTGATTTGAACGTATTAGGTGGGCATTGACAGTTGTTTAAGAACTTATTCTTATTTGAAGTAATTGTAGATGAGTAAATAATGCTAAATTCTCTATTTTTATATTTCTTTCAATGTCTGAAATCTAAGTAAATGAATACATTTGAATAAAGTAAAAATGCAAAATGATATTCATTTTGATTAGTACTTGACTTCTAAATTCTTGGCTTTTAAAGTTAAATCTACCTAAAAGTTGCATTCTATGATCTGAAGTTCCCTCTCACTAAGTTTACATATTTTAAATGACAACAGCACTTCTCAATTCTGTTATTTAATTATATACTATACTTTTGCTCTTCTACAATCAAAAACCTTGAAGCAGCTTACAGGTTACATAAACAAAACATTCATAGTGAGGTTAAAACTAATCAAATTAATCACAACAATGATAACAATAACCACATCAGTTTCCACATATAAATATAAAGACACAAAGTTGGCAAAGAAATAAATATTGCAGTTTACTAACATGACAATTGGGAGTTGCATATCCTGTACATCTGGACATTATCAATTTTGGAAAAATCTACTTTTGTTATGATGCTGCTATACAACATTTTAATTCAACATCCATGCACCAATCTGCTGTACCAATTACACTAAGATTAGATTTGTGCAAAGAATTTACAAAGAAAACTGGCACAAACAAAACACTTATATTCATAGCTTTAATACTTTAATACTCGAAAGCTTGGTAACTTTCACAGCTCGGCATGCCAGTTCCCCATAACCAATCTTTTTGCCACTAATTCCAATTGAAGTGTTACCTGCACATGTAGAACGTTAATTCAGAATACCTAGGAGAGACTTCAAAGGAACTATGTCAAGGTTATTGGAGGTTAGTGCTACTTCAGTGCTTCAAGAATGATGTTTTGCTTATACCAATGTGCTGTATGACTTATTTAGCTGAGTGTTTTGCAGAACTCTACTAGTAGCAAAGCCTTGAGCTGAAAAATTCAGCTGAATATGTTGTTCATATGAATTCTGAGCAGCAAACAAGACTGGATGGCTGCAAGGGATCTTGTATCCATTAATGCTCTTCTATGCTAGCAGTTTTTTTACTCTGGATGAACAATGATAATGATAATCATCTCCTGTCATGACCTTTGTGTTTATATCTTAAGTACAGATGAGACTTGTAAGCTGGCTTGTGAAAATGGAGGTAGATGTGTTATAAATGAAAAAGGTGACCAAAGATGTTATTGTTGGCCAAGTTATTCAGGAGACAGATGTGAAATTAACCATTGTAACAATTATTGTCAGAATGGAGGAACATGCATAGCTTCAGTTCTTGGTAAATATTTTTTTTAAAATTTTCTCTATTTATTTATATATTTATTTATTGTAGGCAATGGAAAACAGTTATTCTGTAGTTATATCATTACTATTAGCCATTAAAATTTCTGGGACTATTATGACTAAAGCATAAAGCACTAAAACCCATATGATTTTGATTTTCTTCTAGAAAAAAATGATAGTGACATGTAGAAAATTTGCTAGGAATGGCTTCCTTTTTCCCCCTGCAGTGTGAGAGTGTAGAAACCTCACATCCAGTGTCAAGGGTTATATGGCAGATTTGACAGAGGAACTGCAATTCAGGCACTCATTTTTCCTCTTACCAACTATAAACATAATGAGAAATATCCAAGGATTTACAGTTATTCCTCAAAATTTGCATAGTTCTGATCAATTAGATCATTCTAATCCAGCTACCTGTTCCATAATTTATGTTAGATAATTTTACATTATTTTTGCAGTGGTCAATGCCTGTAATAAAGATTTTTATTTGATTTAATATTTTTGTGTTCCATGATGAAAATGTTAGCCTGCTATTAATGCCAAATTGGTCATGAGGGGCCAGTATAGCTAATTTTAAAGTCACTCTCACCTAAAGTAACAAATTGAGGTATTGAACTTGAAGAACAATATGGTGTTTCTACCTCTCTTCAAATGTGTCTCATAATATTAAAGACACATGAAATTGTTTCTTAGAAGCTGATTAACCTGGCATATTCAGCAACTCAGTGCAGACAAAAAAAGCAGAGTGAGATTGTCTAATAAGCTGAATGTGCTCAACAATCATTAAAACATAACATGAGACTGCAGTTCTTTTTAATGTATATTTAACTCCAGGATACAGATAACTATGTCAGAACATTAACTGAGAAGAAATGAGGACAGCTATATGGTCTCTTATAATGGAAATAGAAAAGATTATTCTTNCAGAGGTTACTACCATAGTCACTACCTGTAGAATAGGGCAAAAGTTGACTGATAAAATATTCCTGCATTGGTAGTTGATTTTGTGTAATGGGTTATGCTCTTAGATTATCTTAAAAGAGAGCTGAAATACATGCCACCCCACTCAGTTTTCCCTTAGTTTACTAAATGATTGTGAGAGTATATTTCATTGATATCCTGTTAACTATATTGGCTGGCCAATAAAGGTTGTAGGAGGATTTGGGTATAGTATTTGCACTTAAAGCTGTACTGAATTGGGCATGTAAGGAGGCTAAATAAAACTAACACAACAGTAAGAAGGTTAAATAAATAACAAGGTAACACAAAGGCAGAAAAAAGGATAGAAAAATAGGCATAATTACCCAGAACAGAGAAGCTAGAAACAAGGCTAAGAGCAAAGCACATCCACCAACAAAAAGAGGGAGTTTCAAACAACAAACTTATGGAACAGGTGACTGATACTATTGTGGTGTGCAATACATGTTCCATGTATGTGATCATGACAAAAGAACACCCAAACTATGCATGCATTAGATGCAATTTATGTGAACTACTACAGGAAAAAGTTAGAAACTTAGAGGCAACTCTAGCCAAACCCTAATGTGTGAAAGAAAGTTCCACCCAAACTGAACCAAATAACAAACAAATAACTCTCAGAGGATTTGACCCTACTGATAAACCCTTGGAGGAAGACAAATGGAGGTATGTCACACACAGAAGGAAACACAATACTCAAAGAAAGAAACAACATACAACAAATAAACTCCTTCTGCCCAATCCTACCCAACCAGAAGCAGCCCCATTAAAACTGAGCAATCAATTTCTCCCCTTAGATGGAAACATGGAGACCCATAACCCCCTCCCTCAAAGAACACATGAAGACACCTAGCAAGGAAACAACTTCAAATATCCCTAAAAAAGTCACTTCAAATATCCCTTAAAAAGCCACATCAACAAACACACCTGAGATAAACAGAAAAAAACCCCAGACTGTAGCCCCCTCCCCCCAAAAAAGAAAGGAGAGTGTTGGTAATAGGAGATTCTATCCTCAAAGGAACAGAACCATCCATCTGCAGGTCAGATATACAATCCAGGGAGGTATGTTATCTCCCTCAAGCAAAAATCAAAGTTGTGGCTGAGAAGCTAACCAAAATAATTAGGCCTACAGATTACTACCCCTTCCTCCTCCACCACATTGGGATGAATGACACAACAAACAACCTGAGTACAATAGTGAGAGATTACAAACAACTAGGCAATAAAGTTAAGAAGCTAGGAGCACAAATAGTGTTCTCATCAGTACTCCCAACGAAAGGCCAACACCCTTTGAGGGGAAATTTTTTTTAGAAATAAACCATTGGCTAAAGGGTTAGTGTCGCCAAGAAAACTTTGGTTTCCTGGATCATGAACTGCATTTCCTACGTGAAGGACTCTTGACAAGGGATGGGCCACACCTCACAAAAACAGGCAAAAATGTACTTGGAAAAAGACTGGCCCAACTCATCAGGAGGGCTTGAAACTAAAACTGAGGGGGAAGGGTGACCAATATCTAGAATCGCTAGAACCCAAAATCAATCACAAATCCCAAGAAAACAAATCAAACAATGAGGTAGGCAGTGTCAAGAAAAAAGAAAAACTCAAACAACAATCAGGAGATGCAGGAAACATACCCATGGACAGGCATAAAAGTCTTAAATGCTTACTGTATTTTTCCGTTTATAAGACGCTATTTTTTCCTGCAAACACCCTGTTCAAAAATCAGGTGCGTCTTATACAAGTGCAGTGGCTTATACACGGAAAAATAATGGTAACATCCGCAGCCCAGGCCATGCCTGTGTGGGTTGCCATGCCTCCTGGTGCAGGTGTCAAGCCCCTAACAGGAGGGGGAGGGGGCAAGATCGTCACCCGGGCGAACTTCCGGATTTGCCGGCTCAGCTGTTCAGCGCTCCACCAAACAGCTAATTGGTGCGGAGAAACGGAGATAAAAGAATTGTAAGTTTTAGACTCATTATCTGTACACAAATTTTAATTAGTTGAATAAATTCCACTGGCAAATTGTAGATTTAGTCATTGTTTTCTTATAGTTTACTGTTTTGGGAAATTCCATTGTGGATCTTATGGATAGCTTTAATTAAAATGTGTATTTTTTTTCAGATTTGGTAAAATAATATCTGAACACAGAAAATGTCATCTGTTAATTGAAACATATATATGGAAAATGTAATTAAAACTCAATAATATGAGCTGTTTTCAGATAAAACAAATTATTGTAATGGATTTTAAAGAAATTATAAAAAGCAAAATCAAGGGTTTTAAATTATATAGTCCTCATTCATTGACTACCTCATGCAGTAGCCAATTACAGTTATAACAATGATGAAAAAGTAAGTTTATGGCCAATCCTTGCAATTATGACCTTTGCAGGTCTCTAACACACATAATTGCTTTGCTTAACAATCAATTTCCAGTCCAAATTACCATTGCTAAATGAGGATTACTAGTAAATGTGTTTAAAATATTTATAGACGTCATATGATGCCAATTGATTTATCTATATTCTATAACATATCAGTATGAATCAGAAAGGTGTACATAAGTAGAGCTACCCTACCAGATATTTCATTTTGTCTTGTAGGAAGACCTGCATGCATCTGTACACTGGGGTTTACAGGTCCAAATTGCAATAAAACAGTCTGCGATCATTTTTGTCAGAATGGAGGAACGTGCACTATCACTGCTGGAAATCAGCCCCACTGTCAATGTCAACCTAAACATACAGGGGACAGATGTCAAGACTGTAAGTACAGAATAAATGGAGTATAATTAACAAAAATCAGAACTGAATTGCTATTTTTCAGTTTTTAAAAGCAATCATTTGACAACATACTGTACAGTACATCCAGAATATATATATAATGGTTTAGTTGTGTGTGTGTGTGTGTGTGTGTGTGTGTGTGAGAGAGAGAGAGAGAGAGAGAGAGAGAGAGAGAGAGAGAGAGAGAGAGAGAGAGAGAGTATAAAAAGTGCTTTTTCATTCTGACACTACCTTATTCTTTGAACTGTATTCCAGGTGTGCTGTGTACCCTTATGAAGAATAAATGAGAATACATACGCACACACAAAAAGTCTTCTTCACCATGAATTCTAATAACTTCTTCTTAATGCAGTGCAGACCAAAAATGAGAGAGAGAAGGGAAGGAAGTTTCAAACAATAGAATTATGAATAAATTTAAAAAATCTTCTTCTCTTGCTGTACATTTAAATAATATGTAAGGGGAAAGTGAAGACAAAGCACTTCTTTGAAGTTCAATGGCAGCACTTGTATACCTAAACTTTGATGTCATCTGAGTTATTAATAAGATCAGAGTTCCATTTATGATTTCTTAAAGTGGCATTAGATACCAGGATAATCAAAATGTTTGTAAAGAATTTATGGACATTTGGTATTTTATTACATTGCTATTATGAATTCTGGGGGCACACAAGAAGTTCTGCAATTTCATAGTGAGTACTCTAAAAGTAATCATATGAATGTTCTTGATGGTAATCAGTGACTCGTAGCCTGTTTCTTAAGAATATAACACAAAAGTATAGAAATATAGACCCCCAGTTTTTCAGATTAAAAACATTTTTTAGATCAGCGGGGTTATTTTTATGCTTTCTGTTAAACTTTAATGTTATGAAAATTATTAGCAAGGAAAAAGGTGGGGCATTTTAAAAAACTAAGGAAAGAATTACACATAATTTTAAAGCCATTTCAAAAGTTAAGATGTGGGATGTAGCATCTGGAAGTAATATATTAGATGGAGCATCTGGAATATATCCCTGTTATTATACAGTACTGGGAAAAATAAAATACGTTTCACTGACATTGTTCTCATCTAACAAGTTACAGTTCCATTTTCAGTAATACAGTTTGGAGAGGTTGCAGTATTCTTATCTATCCACGTTTGTATATGTATACTGTACATGCATGTCTGTATGCATGCACAAATACAAAGGTTTATATATAAAGAGCCTGAGACAAATTTTAACATGAACAAAAATACAAGGCTTAGCTTTTTCCTTCACAGAAAATGTGGGTGTATTTAGATCATTTAGGAAGAGGAAGTTAAATCGCTCTCCCCCCCCCCCGATTATTTTAGTGAAGCCAAGATTCTATAATAACTCAGTCAGTTTCCACTTGTCTGCTTTCTTCAGCCTTCTAAATACAATTGTAGCACCTACTCGCAATTTACTTAAAGCCTTAGTCTCTGTGGAGCCTAATCATAGAATTACAGGACATTAAAAGCCAAGGCATCTAACATTTAGGTTTTTACTGTCAGGTTCTATAGTTGCTACACCAGTCCCAGGAGCTACAAGTACAAGTGTTCAAACTTAATTTTGATTTCTCTGTGGCAAATATGAATCTCACCACCATGCAAGAATGTGATAAAGATGATTTTCTGAAGGGATATAATTTAGTCTGAGTGGATCCCAGCTGTTGCTATCAATTGTTCAATTGCTAGATACTTTCACTTGATATATTCTCAAGTTTCAATACAATAAAATATAAACGCTGTAGCTCAGGGCTGAACCGTGGAATCTGTGGTACTCTCTGAACTTGGTTATTTAGGTAACATCATCAGGCAATGAAACATCTGCAAGTAAACAACCAAGCTGAGCACTAAGAACTTTATAAACTACAAACCCTCAAAATGTTTATTCATTTATATATAAAATAAAATCCTGTTCCATATTTGATAGTTGATATATTTATAAGAGCCACGATGCACTTGCTTTTCTTTTTCAGCACCAAGTTAGTACCAAATTCAAGAATTGTCTTAAATCCGGTATTGTACTTTTAAACAGCCATCTATTTGATGTGAAAAATTGACTGATGTCATGACGGAAATCACTACTTATTAATATAATAAAATTTGAGTATATAGAAAACCCTGTAAAAAGTATTATATTATCATATTGCATTTAATAATGATATTATCTGCATTGTGCACATTTAATTTTATTGAAATCAACTGATCATCCTTCCATTTGGGAAATTATTAAATGTAATTTGGATATCTGAAAAACAAAGTATCCTTCATTGCTGGCAATTCTGTTAAATAAGCAACATGGATCCTGATATCAGTTGCTTGGAATTCTGAAAATAATAGATCACATAAATCATGCATAAATGGACATACAGATTAAGAGAAAAACATATTTACCTGAAACTTACCTAAAAACAAATTGTTTCAGTCTCTGCAAACAGAGGCAGAAAGAAATTCATTCATTCAAATGTAAAAGTAAAGGTGTAAAGTTATTTATTGTATTATATACTATTGTGATGCTTTTAAAATCTAAAAATATTATCTAAAATAATGAAATATATTAGATAACACAATTCTATTAATGAAAAAATATGAGAAAGGGATGATATTTATTTAGATTTTATAAAAGTGTGAGAAATTTTCCCTCTGATAGACAATATTAGAAAAGTACAGGATCATTACTTTGCAGTTGCAAACTCTTAACATGTATATAGGTAGTCCTTGACTTACAACTTCAATTGAGTCCAAAATTTCCATTGCTAAGCGAGGCAGTTGCAGTTATTAAGTGAGTTGTGTCTCATTTTACAACCTTTTTGCTACGGTTATTAAGTAAATCCTTGCAGTTTTTAAGTGAATCATGCAGTCAGTAAGCAAATCTGGTTTCCTCCATTGACTTTGCTTGTCATAAGCAGGCAGGAAGGTTACAGATGGTGATCACATGACCCCGGGACAATGCAACTGTCACAAATACATGCCAGTTGCCAAGCACCTGAATTTTGATTATGTGATCCATGGGAATGCTGCAACTGTTATAAGGGTGAAATTGATCATAAGTCACTTTTTTCAGTGCTGTTGTAACTTCAAATGGTCACTAAATGAATAGTTGTAAGAAAAGAACTAACTGTATTGTATAATAAGAAATGTGCTTTAAAGACATAATTTATGTTGTGATATTGTAACATTGCCCTATGAAAGGACTATAATGGTGACAGAATAAAGACATGTTCTCATTTTGAGAAAACTGCAGTTATAACACATGTTCTGAGCCACTACAGAACTGGATTGCCAAATTGGGGGGATCTATTCATTTTTTTCCTTAGATTTCCAAGAGTGGTTCGCTAATGCCTGTAAAAATATTTTGTTTCAGGGTTTTGTGTTTGTTTGTTTCCTTTTTGTTTTATTTTGTAATTGTGAAACAAGAATTGTGTTGGCATCAGGTATTCATTTTGTATGTTCCTTATGCTTTAGATCAGATATCATTCTTGGATAGCTGGGGAAGAGGAAAAAATAATGGCAAATATTAAAAAAAAAAATCCATAAAGGAACTTCCTTGTGATTTGAGAAAAGGGACTTTTAAAAAATGTTTGAGAATTTTTTGTCTCATTTTGAACATTTTTAAATAGATCTATTAGATTATACCTTTGAAATCAATAAATATAAATGTATACATGTGTACAGTTCAGTTATATATGTGTCCTATAAAGAAAAACTATTGTATTGCTTGATAAGTTATTAAAATAGCTATTGATTCAATCAATTTATTAATATGCTTATTAATATGCTTTTAAGAAGATAACTTTATTACATCTTATGGATGTATATGTGTGTATTCATTGCAGATATTTGCCACCATTATTGTGTTAATTCTGAATCTTGCATCATTGCTGATGATGGCAATGTAGAATGCTTCTGTCCTCTACAATATGAAGGCACAAAATGTGAAACAGACAAATGTGTAAAATGTCATGGAGGTCAGTGCATCATAGACAAGAAAAACGATGACATAATGTGCAAGTAAGTTAAAGCTGGGATAAATCATGTAATTGAATAGCCAGAAATGTATAGTTTCCATATATTTGTAAATATTGAGTAAGCCAATATTATTGTTGATAGATCAAGACTTTGCATTGTCTGCAACTACATTAAGCTGAGCGGATATGAATTAGAATCAGATGATTTTAAAATATATAAAATGAACTATTATTCAATCTTGTATAGAAATGAAAATTAGGCTACTATGTAAGAAATATGGTAAAAAAGAGAAAACTTTATATATCCGTTAATCAAAAATCTATTACATATCTATAATTGATTCAGTAGATTTAATGAAATCAGAATAGTATGCCTTAATGTACAATTTGCAGTAGCCATCTGTGCTATTGTAAAATATGTGCATAGACATTATTGTGGGAAAATATTTTAATTATACATTATCCATATTGTAAATGTCCCATAATAATTAATTTGTAGATAAAAATATTTATGTTTTGCCTTTCATGAAAAATTAATTAAAATCTGTATATGCCGGTTTTATTTCAATGGAAAACTAAAAGGGTAGAGAAAATCAAAATGTAATTCCAAACACACGTATATACAAGAGCACTATGTAGTGCACTTTGCTCCTTGAAATTGTTGTGAAAACTAACAGGAATTAAATTTTAATATCATTTTTAGAAAATTCATGTTAATATCAGATTTGTTTCAATAAAACTGATAAGCCTGATATTACTTTCAATTTTAGAATTGTTGCCTCTTATTAGCTATTGTAGAGCATATGAAGATCACATCTGCTGTATAGTATATTTTTCATTATTTTTTCTTTTTTCTCTTCTTTTATGAACAAGAATAAAATACAAAACAGAAAAATAGAAAAATGAACATCCAACACCAATAACAAGAAAAAAAATTCTTATGTACAAAAAAACCTCAAATATTATCATTAAACATTAACATTAAACATAAACATAAAAACATTAAATATAAAAAATCCACCCTGGCTGGATGCTGAAAATAAAAGATAAAAAAACCTCCCCTTACATAATGGGTCTACAAATAGTTATAACCTTATTTAACAAAACTACTGTATTAAATAAATATTTCAGATGAGGAAGTCTCTGTCTAATAATCAAGTCAACCAAATCTAACTACAGCATATATGTAAAAAAGGGAAAAAAGTCAATAGGTTAGCTCAACTATTACACTAATCTTCAAATCCCTCTGTTAACCATCTGTTATTGTATTTAACACGTAGAAAGTCTGCACACGGCTTCCAGTCTAGTCTGAGGCCCAGTGCCAGACCAAAACCCATTCAGAACCGGGCCACAGAAGTGGTGGGTGAGCACGCGCATGCACACACATGTGCAAAGCTGCATTTGTGAAAGTGGCACATGCACGTGAAACCATTTCCTTTCCCCAATACCACAACCCCATCACAATAGTCAACAGTTGGCATCAATTTTCATTTCCAATGCTTAGCAAGTATAATCCTTGCAGCAGTCACCATGTAAAGAAACAGTGTTTCAAACTGTTTTTCAATTGGTTTGTCCATAGTACCTAAAAGAAAAGCTTCAGGTTTAATTCATATTTATATTTTAAATATTTTCTGCATTATCATTATTTTGCTTATCCAGTATGTTTTAACATGTTTACAAGACTACCACATATGATAAAATGTACCTGGATTTTGATTACATTTTCAACACTTGTTAGAAATCCCTCTATATATTT
The DNA here is from genome assembly GCF_001527695.2 of Protobothrops mucrosquamatus. Taxonomy (NCBI): domain Eukaryota; kingdom Metazoa; phylum Chordata; class Lepidosauria; order Squamata; family Viperidae; genus Protobothrops; species Protobothrops mucrosquamatus. The sequence continues at coordinate 33,964 of NW_015388419.1, forward strand.
TCACTTGCCTCTCTGGGATCAAATACCAATGATACATCATTTTATAAAAAATTCTTTCAGACTATAATTCCAAGTAAATTTTAAACTATTAATCCATACATTCTCCATTTATCTAACATTATATTATACCCAATTTTTTTGGGCCATTTTACCATACAATCTGTGACATATTCATCTTCCAAATTCACCTTAAGTAACATTTTATATACTTTAGCAATCAAGTGGTCATTTCCAGAACTTGATATCCAATTCAGATTTAATTCCTGCAAAAGAAAAACTTTTTATTAAGTTTAAATCTTTCAAAAAATCTATAATAATTACACCAATCACAAACAAATCCTTCACTTAGTAGTTGTTCTCTTGTTATCTTAAGTCTCCCTTTTTCAAATACCAATAAATCTTGATATGTCATCCATTTACATTCTAATAACATCTCTTTTCTATGTAGTGCTTCATGGGGTAATACCCAAATTAGCACTTTGTCAGCCAATTTTCTTTTATATTTCCACCATACATGCCTAACTGATTGTCTAATAATATGATTATTAAAACCAAGGTTAACTTTTACTTTGTCATATCACAAGTAAGCATACAACCCCAAATCTCAAGTCAGAACCTTCAAGGTCTAACAACTTTTAAGTTTTTCAAAGTTATCCAATCTTTTAAACATACCAAACAACAAGCATCATAATATAATCTAACCCAGACCTCCTCTTTCTTTAACATCCTGTAAAAGCTTATATTTAAATCTTTTTTATTTTGCCAAATAAATTTAGATATATCTTTCTGCCACTTTTTAAAAGAAGAATATTTAATCAATATTGGTACAGTCTGGAATAGAAGTAACATTCTAGGTAATACATTCATTTTAATTACTGAAATCCTTCCTATCAATGACAAATCTAGCTTTTCCCATCTGTTTAAATGTAACTTTATCTCCTTCCATATTTTAACATAATTATCTTTATATAACTTATAATTTTCATTAGTAAGACTCAGCCCCAAGTACTGTACCATTTTCACAATTTTAAAACCAGTTTTAATTTCCAATATCTTCAGGTCTTCCACATTCACATTCTTGGTCAATATTGTCATTTTTTATTTATTTATTTATTTTTAAGCCCACCATTTCTCCAAATATTTTAATCTTCCTCACATCATATTCAATATTCTCTAGCAGGTCTTGTACAATCAATTATTTTCGTTGCTTCTGTGTTATTAAACTCTCAGTGGGGCATGGCCGCAGTAGGGCATGAGAACAAAGAAACAGAGATGGAAATCATTCATATTTTTACTCCCTTGACAATAATGTTATTAGTGAGATAAATATCTTGTGTTATATAAATACACATGCTTTTAAGTTGTCAAGTTATTAACAGTAAGTAAAGCTATTGTTTCTGGTCACTAGTACTGAAAAACGAAATTGTCAACATCTATTATAACAACTACTCCCTAAGTCAAGGCCTCTGATCTTGCTGCATAATTAGTTGAGCATAGCAAACATATAACTGAACTCTCTTTGTTCAATATAACAAATATACAACTGATTGAGTAACCATGCTAAGTTAAGCTGAGCAGCCTGTAATAGCTTTCTTCATTAACCATGGAAAGTAATTTAATATGCTATTAAAAAAATAGAATGACTGAAGCACCCCATTCATCAGTAGTGGCATAGTTAACAATGACATGTTTTCCTCCCATAAATCATAGCTGCACAAATGGAAAAATTGCATCCAGCTGCCAATTATGTGATGGCTATTGCTACAATGGTGCGACTTGCCAATTGGATATAGAGACAAATATACCTGTCTGTCTGTGAGTATCATGAAATAATTTGGACATCTTTATATCCATGATTCCTAATGCCACATTGCCAATATAATTTCTTCTTTCAGAGTTGGATCATAATAATAATAATAAAGTTGGAAGGGACCTTGGAGGTCATCTAGTCCAACTCCCTGCTCAGGCAGGAAACCCTATACCATTTCAGACAAATGGCTGTCCAGTCTCTCTGATGCTGTGATAATGAAATTTTGCTTCAGGTTTGGTTTTGGTTTTGACAATTGTCAATGGCAAGGATAGGAGAATGACACCCCTAACCACATGATACTATTTCTATGTTATCTATTTTGATTATTATATATTATATACTTAGAGATGTAGGCATATTTATTTGTTGTTCAAAGATAAATATATATTTTATGAATATGCTTATGAATAACATTTGCAAGATTGCAGAAATAGTACTGTACTAAGGAAGCCTTTAAAACCTAAATTTTAAAATTAATTCTTAAATCATAGTTGTCCATATGATGTGACTTTTTGATATGTAATCTTTAAATATATATTGCAATTGTGTTATTATGGTAATTATAAAAGTACATTTCATTCTTGTAAAAGGTTCTGTATGAAATAAATATAAAATGAGCATCCTAATTTTAATGTATGTGAAACATTTCAATGTCATTGTCCTTAGAGTGCTCATTAAAATAATCCATAATTGTTCTGTTATAAGAAAAGATTGTCAGATATTTGGATGTAATGACATTCTTCCAAATTCATCATTGCTGGATGATGAATAAACAAATGTGTTTGTTTATTACAAATTATTCAAGAATGAAGGACTGCAACATGTGCTTCCATGAGAACAGATTATATTTGCCTTCATTGGGCAGGATCATAATTCTAATATGGGTGCAGTGACTGCATGTGGAATTATTAGCTTCCCTTCTTTGTTTTGGATAATAACCTGATAAATTGGGGCACTATTAAGTATAGAATGTCAGTGTATTCAATTGGTCAGAAACCTGAATCAATTCAGAATTTAGGTAACATTCAGCCATGGGTGTTTGAAGGCTAGAGATAGTCCTTAATCTCTCCTGGCCAGTAATTATCAGGCACTGCAAAGCGCCTGCTTGCTGTCTGCCATAATAGAAGAGGGATCAACTTGATTCTGTTGAATCCTGTGCCAGTTCTATGTTTCCCAAGCTATCAGTAAGATTTAATGAACACTAATAGTGTGGACTTAACATGATCAGTGGAGCATATTTGCTTATTGTTCTTTTTATCAGCTATGTATTTGCATTTAAAAGATATTCAGCAAAAAAAAGGTAGAATATTTATTTATTTAGCTGTATTTTACTGAAATTCTGCAGATGCTCTGTGGGGTTTAAAAATCAGCGCTGTGACCAGAAAGTGAACCCTTGTGATTACTACTGTCAGAATGAGGGAATTTGCACTTTAACTGCGTTTAATGAACCGAGATGCAAGTAGGTTTAACCTTCCACTTAATGCTGCACATTTTGTGATATCATTTCAGGCCACAGTTCATTGGTTCAGATCATGTACATCCATATCATCTCGCAACTTTTTCTTAATCTCAGGATTCATTTGTGTAATAAAATGTAGTTGTTTGAAATCTTGCTAATGACTATATTAAAAGATACAACATTGGATGTAACATTGCCTTATTATTAAGACAAAAATATTATACTACTATATAATGGAAGGATATAACATCAGGACCTTTAGAAAATAACCCTTTTCTATAAACAATGTTTATAGAAAAGGCAAATTATATACAAATTCATCATACACCATTCTAAAACCCGACATTCTAATTCTAGAATATGCTAGTTAATAAAACAAGTAGACAATTTGTCAGCTGTTGAAGTGATAAATATCTTTGTGAATGTAATAAGAAAATAATTTTAAAAAGCAATTATCACAATAACAGCAAATTATCAGAGCTTTCTTAATCTTTTCATTATCTAGAATTTATTTACCATTGTATGTGTGTTTCAGGAAGAAATAGGTTTCCTATATATCAATGTTCCTCAGGAAATTACATTCATCTTGATTAATTTTCCATATTTTTTTATAAATCATAGCTTTAGGTTGGTTGAATAAAATTCATACTTAGTTTTTTCTAACAGAACATAATCAGATACAGAATTCACATTCTATTGAGTTTAAGTTTACTTAACTATAAGCTTTTAGCCAATAAATATAAATGAGAGATGATTCCAAGTTCATGACATCAAAATTAGTCCTGTACTGGGCTCCAGACCAATTGTCTAACTGAAAGCTTACCTCCATGCAGTTTGTTAAGTTTTCTCATTGCTATCAGCATGAAAATTTACGTTTGCTTAAGCCAATCCATCTTCTTGCTATCTTTAAAATGTGGCAGATACTATATGAAAAAACTCCCATACAGAATCATATCCCATGTAATGGGAATTGATCCATTATCAGTTTTCAAATACATCATTACTTCTAGCAACAGTCAGTCTAGATCATTAGCCAAACTAACAGTTTCATGTTAGCCATTTAAGTTGCCAGTCATTTCCAATTTTTTTCCCAGTCTTTCCATGTTTCTCTAAAAATCCTCCTTTGCCTTGCCTTGCCTTGCCTTGCCTTGCCTTGCCTTGCCTTGCCTTGCCTTGCCTTGCCTTGCCTTGCCTTGCCTCTCTTCTCCTCTCCTCCCTGTGTTCAAGAGGCCTCAATGACTCTCAGAGAGCTAATGACCCACCTTCAAACTGCTAACAACCAGATAACTGCAAGGAATATATATCCTTCCAGTCCCTAGCATTCAGTCAGAACTGAGAATGCTTCTTAGATGAAAAGCAAAACATCTTCAAGAAAAAGCAAAGAAAGTTCAGTTGCCTGTTGAAAAGCACCTTTGGAACAACCATGACTTGGATGACTAAGAATCTCCTCAGACATATAGGAACAGTGCTGAAACCCTGAGGATTTCCATTCCTGCAGCACCATGCAGAATTTCCTCTCCATGCACAATGTGGAGTGGAAATCCTTTGGTAGGCTGCAGGAACATTTAAATGTCAAAGGCCTGCCTTCTGAAGGATTTGATCAGGAAGCCGAATACTCATGCTTTTTCTATTTTTATGATGCAGTTTGCATTTCGACCAAACTCTTTTATAGTATGTTTATTGTGGAAGAACTACTACGTGAAAGGCAGAATGGGGAATTTGCTTCTGTCAGCTCCTTTGCATGTACCTGATTTATTACATCGTTTGAGAATAGTAAATTAGCTCACATTGTAATTTGACATGTATTAATTTATTAAACGTATATCTGTGCTACTACAATGAGACTGTGCAGCTTAACATTTAGACATATAGACAAAATTTTGTGTAAACATAAAGATGAGATTTAAGATAATACTGATATATACTAATTATGTAAAATATAGAGATTTATTTTAATTTTGTGCTTGAATTTATTAAATAATTATTTACAATCTTTATATTTGTAAGTAGCCTACATTTAGGTTTCCTACAAAATGTGGTTGAGAGCTATAGAATATGGCTTGTAAGGCCTTCTCTTCTATCTCTACTATGTTCTGCATGGGGCTGTCCTTGAGGACCATCCAGAAGCTGCAACTGGCTCAGGATGCAGTGGGACATGCAATTTTGGGTGTTAGCACAGTTCACCTTGAGAAATAGTTTCTTATCGTTGCCTTATTTAATTTATGATGGATTCTCAAGAACAGACTTTGGTTTATTAGTCATCACTCTATTTAAGTATTGAAACATGGGGACCAAACATCAGTATTTTGTAGATTAGATATCTTTTCATGCTCTTACCAAGTTAGTAATAAATTTTATAAATTTAAGTACATATGGGCTGATTGATATGTCGTCAAGTCATTGTCAGCTCTTAGTGGCTACATAAATAAAATTTCTCCATGATAATCTTGGTCTTTCATGTTTTCCAAAACTGCATTCATTGCCATTGTAACTGAATCCATTCACCTTGCTGCTGGTTGTCATCCTCTTCTTTTTTCTTCCACTTCCCCTAGCTTTAGAACATTCTCAAGAGAGCTACAGTAGGTCTTCACATAATGTAGAATAATTTGAACCTGCTCCTGGTCATTTGTGTCTGTAGTGAGAACTATGGGTGGCTTTGTTTAATATATAATATATAATTTATAGTTTATTTTTAATATTATCTTTCAATAATAATTTGTATTTTTAAAACAATATAATATAGATAGATAGATAGATAGATAGATAGATAGATAGATAGATAGATAGATAGATAGATAGATATTCAGACAGACAGAGAGACAGACATTTTGCCAACTGATAAAAAGGTAAAATCTCCTTTAAGTCAATTAAATTCCTAGTCATTACATGGAATATCCATGCTGTTTTCCTGATAGCAATAGAGAAAAAAGTCTGCTATTACTATCTTCTGGTTGTTGCTATTGTTGTTTTCAATTTCCCCATTTTGAGATTTTCTAATTGCCTCCTATTCAAGTAGTAATCAAGCCTGATCCCACTTCACATTTTAAGATCACCCAGATCAGCTGTGTATTGCCAACTGATATACTATAACTGAAATAGAGACTTTGCAGTTTAAATATGTTGAGATAGTTGGATTTTATTTGGCAACATGCCTGCTATAAGATATGCTCAGGGCTTTTTTTTCTCATAGAACGCCCAGAACGGAGTTCCGGCACCTTTTTTGGATGGAACTTTGTAGGGTAGGCAAGGCGGGTTGTATGACATGTGTGAGTTCCGACACCTTTTTTTTTTTTTTTTTAGGAAAAAAGCACTGGATATGCTTAATGTATTATGTTAGAGATAACTTTTTGAACAAACAAAAATGAAATCAGGTTCTTAACATGTTTTAATGCTTAATTGATTGGCATTGTTTACAGCAGGGGTGTCAAACTGCCGGCCTGCAGGCCAGATGCGTCATGCCAAAACCACATCCACCCCAGCTCCGGCAATGGAGAAAAAGTCACGATATGTCGCAACACGTCACGTGACATTGCGAGTTTGACACCCCTGGTTTACAGTATGCTGAGAAAAGGCTAACTGTCTAGAACATTACATTTTATAATGCATCATTACAACTAAAACAAGTTACCGTGAGAAAATGCATTAATCAATTAGTTCATTTAATTGTATTAGAGCAAAAGTAAATTTAATAGTGTTAGAGCAAAAGTAATGACCGTGTTGTAGATTTTGTTTTCCTTCCTAAACTGAGCAAGAAATAAAATTAATATGTTAATGATGATAAAAACCACAGATAGATACAATCATACTATATAGTAATTAGCAGTGGCAATTTCTACAAAAAGCTACATAGTGATCACCTTTTATTATCTTATTAAGAAAAACTAGCTTATCTTTGAAAAGATAATATGGTCATGTTAAAAAGAATTACTTTTTTAATGCCATTCTTTGAGACTATAGTAAGCAGATGGCAAGCTTGTCTAATAGGGACAGTTCTATACTTTCATACTGTGAAGTTAATACAACCTTATTTTTGTAATAAAAGCGTTTCCATATATTCATTAGTCACACCTGCCAATGTGTTTATTATCATGTGAATGTTTCTCTCTTTCTGTATACATACATACATATATACATACATACATACATATGTACATGCATACACACAAACACACATACATACATGCCATAATAAATGTTCCTACAGTCCAGAATCTAGGAAAAAATCTTATTGAGTATGACATTTCTTATGAGAATATTATTTTGGCAAATACACATCACAATGTAAGCAGTCACTTTGAGCATATTTTTCATTTATTTTGATAGTTGTTTCATAGCCTGTAAATCCTTTCCCTCCCCTCTCACACATACTTTTAGTTTTTTCCCTCCCCACTTTCTGCCATTAAGGCAGATTGTTTTTTCCTATAAAATAATTTGAGATATTCTCTTGTCATTGAAGATAAGAGTGTTATTAAACAAAGTTGTTCCATGACATTATTTTGTTGTTTTGTTTTGCATAAAATGGACCTTTTACTTAAAGGTTATGTATTACATATCATACTATATAAAAGCCTTAGAAGAAAATCTGGGTAAAATGAGTTTTAATTTACATGTGTATTTAAACTGGAAAAATTATATGAAGGTTCTTCTCCTTTGTATACATAACATGTTAGAAGGGACATTTTTTTCTAGAGTTGTATAATATTCTTAAAGAATTAATGTTCAAAATTGTGGTGTTTCATGCATATTTTAAATGAAAAATTGATTATAGATGTCAGTAGCTGTCAACTCTTAGCAACCACAAATTTTCTCCATAAAAGTGAGAAAATGTACATCACTAATTATATTGTATATTATTTCTTACATATCAATAGTGACCTATTTGAAGATTTTAAAAAATTAGTAATAGCAATCAAATTTTATCTCAAAGATTATGAATTAAAGGAATTAGATTGTATTTGAAGTTTTAGAATGAACCTGAATGATTGTGACGCATCAGCACAACATTTCTATCATCTCATTAGGAATATAGGAAATTGCTTTCAACCAGTCCAGCTATTTGTGATTATCCCTCACTCCTGATGACTTAATCCTTTTAACAGTGTTAAACAATGCATGCAAAGGCAATAGTTTGCCACTCAATTAACTGAAGACATTTCAGACCTTTATTTGCATGGGTTATAATTAATGGGAGTGAAGACAAACAAAAAGATTTGAAGAAAGAAGTTATTTAATGGTAATGCTAGATACTTTTCTCAGTAAGCATCATTTTAGAAAAAGCAAAGAGGGGGTGCAGATTGTAAGCAGGTGCTGCTTTACAGCTTTTAATAAAAGAATATATTAAAAATAAATGATAGGTCGCCCCGTCTTGGAGACTCCTGATATTTACCTAGATCAACAGGAGACAACCTTCTTAAGATGGAAGCTTGGCTTATTGCAGAGGTAGTCAACCTTGGCTCTTTTATGACTCGTGGACTTCAACTCCCAGAATTCCTGAGCCAGCTAAGCTGGCTCAGGAATTCTGGGAATTGAAGTCCACGAGTCATAAAAGAGCCAAGGTTGACTACCCCTGGCTTATCGGGTATCCAGAGATAATCTCGGGGGAGGGGAACCCCTATGCTGAAACGACTGCAAAAACAAAAGCATGTTATAAGCCCAGAAAAAAAGAGAAAGCATAAGAAAAACAGGCTATATTCTAATTTACAGGGGTATAAGAGGAAAGGGAGATAAAATACAGTCAGGCTTTCAGGATTTATTACCATAGTCTATGTAAATAAAGTATAGTTCCAATCTAAGTAATGGAGTCTGTTTATTGATCTGGCCTACCTCGAACCGCTGACAACACGAAAGATCCTTCTGTGTGGCTCCCAGCCTTTGGAATGCAATCCCTCAGGATATCTGTTTGGCTCTCATTTCTAAGTATTTAGGGAAATGATAACATCACCTCTTTTGCCAAACACGTATTTGCTAACTACTTTAATAATTGATTTGATGTTTAGTTTAGTTGCGTTTTTAATATTTTATACTGCATTTTTTAGTCACTGCAAGCCCTCTTGGTAGAATATAAAGAATAACTGAGTATAAATGCAACAATAATAAAATTTTAATCAAAGTATTCAATAAATTAAAAACTAGGACTAGGTTATGTTAAATGACACAAGATGTTCATTTCAGGATAGTATGATCGAAATTTGTCATTTAATAAGCCTTTTAATTTTTATTTTCAAATTACAAAAGCAAGACCGAAGTAATTGTTACTATTATAATCCAGACTATAAATAAAATCTGTTTTGATCAACTATTAAATGAAGCTAAATTCATTTTAAATTTGATCATATTATAAAACCCAGCTATTACTTATTTAGCTAACTCTGATTACTTCTGTTTTGAAATATAGAACCATCTACTAACACTTTATAATGGCTTGTACTTAAATTTTGTTTAATTTTATGGTAATTAATCAGAGAATGTTTATTATTAAATGTTATGTCTACAATATATCTGTTTACCATAAAGTGAGTATAATAGTTGATGTTTTTGATCTAAATTAGTGTATTATCTTTATTTATTTTAGATGCCCTACAAACTGGTCAGGTACACAGTGTGAAAGGCCAGCTCCTAAGAGCAGCAAATCTGATAATATCAGCACAAGTAAGTTGTTTTTCATTAATAATACCAGCATTTTAAGCTATTTTTTTAATTGTAGGCAGTATATGTAAAATTGCGGAGCTCGCCGTCTTCACAGTTTCTGCACTTATGCAGAACATATGGAGAGAGAAAAGGAATAAAGGCTCAAAACTCATTTAACAACTGTCTCACTTAGCAACAGAAGTGCTGGGCTCAATTGTGGCTATAAGTCCAGGACTACCTGTAAGTCTTTTGTATAATTTCAGGTATCAAAGGAAAAATACGTTTTCCAATGCATGGGAGTGCTCATGTACAGTAGCACTATCTACAGTTTCTTAAACAGATATATCTTTTCTTGGGACAGTACTGCTTATTGGGAAGAGATGTACTTGATTTAAGTAATTGCAAACAGATATTACGTGAGGGTCCCTGTATCCGCAGAAGCACCTTTTTGCCTTTAAATGCAAAGTGCTGCCCTGCCTAGTTTATTAACTTTCAAGAGCCAACTAAGAGTTATTTTAGATTATAAATCAAAATACATTCTATGCTTGACAGTTGGGATATTTTATTCTCTATCTATCCTGTTGTAAAACTGATATAGTGTCATGACCGCTTCTACTCGGGAGCCTTTTGCTCTGCTATGGCAAACTAATGAAACAGAAATAGAATATTCATTGACAGATTTATTGACAGAGGTAGGGTGATGAGAAGATTGTCAGGTATAAACACAATGAATTTGATTTATTTAGTACTTATTGAAATGGGCGTGGCCCATTAGAAATAGTAGGTAGGAAAACTATGGCAACAGTACAATAAAGTAATGTAATATATTGAGACCTGGTATGTCATACAACTCTTCAGATAATGTGTAGTATTTAATGCAATTACTGATCTGTTTGTTAAAATGTGATATGAGCTTTACTAATCTTTGTTTGATTATGTATTTCTCAAAGTTAGCTTTCCTAGTTTTAGCTTCATAGTCATCAGAGGTATTTCAATTATTTCTTGTAGGAAGTATTGCAATCATTGTTCCTCTGGTCCTCTTGGTGACCTTGATTACTACTTTGGTAATAGGTTTGCTTCTCTGTAAAAGAAAACGAAGGTAAGTATTATTATTGTTATTACTGTTATTGTTGTTGTTGTTGTTGTTATTATTATTATTATTATTATTATTATTATTATTATTACTATCATGATCATGATGATGATGATGATGATGATGATGCCTCTGCTAAATTTTTGGCAAAAATCCTTTCATAGATATGGCAAAGAAGTTCCCCAAAATTGGCACCTGCCTTATGGAAATCATTTTCCCTGAAGTGAGATTGTCTCCATCCCTGTTAATTTTCTGTAACTCCCTCAAAATTTTGTTCTATCATCAGGCCTGGAAATGCCAAAGGAATAGTGAGTTTCTGAACTAGCTCCATTGCTTTTAATATACATTGCCATCTCCCTGTTTTTTAAAATCATATTAAAAATCATATTTAACTGTGTCAACAGTTTTTATATTGCTGTTTTACAGTCTTTTTTAACTGTGTGCCGCCCAGAGTTATGTTTTGTGAGATGGGCAGCAATATAAATATGAAGGATCGGTGGGTGGGTGGATAGATAGATGGATATCATGCTCAACTCAAAGGAAAATTTGTTTTACTTTATATTACTAACTGGAAAAAATATCTTCCCTTTATAGATCTTTGAGGCAGCAGGAACATAAAGCATAGTTTGTCTGCAAGGAAAAATATTACATTGGCAAAAGTTATGGACAGAGATTAAACAGAGGGGTTTTTTTTAAAAAAAAGAAAAGTATTTTGTTAAGTTTGAATTTGATACGGCAGTTAGACATCTAATGGATACATCAAACAGGCAGTTGAAAATAGAAAGAAATGAGGCATCATCCTTATAAAGGGAGTTACGAAATCCATGAAATGGAGTGATGTTACTCAGGGAAATATGTGAAATAGAAGAAAAAAAACCAAGTTCTTAAAAAGCAAACTCCTAGGCCAGGGGAAAGCAACCGTGGCTCTTTTATGACTTGTGGACTTCAACTCCCAGAATTCCTGAGCCAGCATGGCTGACTCAGGAATTCTGGGAGTTGAAGTCCATGAGTCATAAAATAGCCAAGGTTGCCTACCCCTGCCCTAGGCACTGCCATTGAGAAAGGGAATGCCAAGGGACAATTTTCTGGCAGTGTTATCCTTGAATGAGCACTTGTATATAAGTGGCATGTAAATATCTGCATTTCCCCCCACGATATAGTCTTTCAGACACAGTTTGGGAGTTTTTAGGAGAATATTTTAACATGTGATATTTTACACAGGTTTATTTTCTATTTTCCTCGCATGTATTATAGGACAAAAACCATCCGACGACAACCAATAATAAATGGAGGACTCAATGTAGAAATTGGAAACCCATCATACAACATGTATGAAGTGGGGCATAATCACAGTGAGAGGAGTCTTTCAGAGTTCACATTAAATCCAGAAAAGGTAAATGAAATATCTGCTACTTTGCTTCCTCAGTCGTGCTCCGTAGCAATGAACTACTGAGCTGGAATGAGATCCAAAACTGCCTGTGCATGAATGGAAGGAATATTTCAGTAAGGGGCGAATCTATGATCCAGCAGAGGCTTTTAGTGATCCAGCAGAATAACAGAGTTGTAAAGGAGCTTGGTGGTCTTCTATTCTAACCCCCTACTCAAGCTGGACACCCTGTATCATTATAGATAAGTGGCTGTCCAGTCTCTTTTTAAAACCCTCCAGTGATGGAGCACCCACAGCTTCTGAAGGCAAGCCATTCCATGGCTCCATTCATGGCTGAACAAGAGCAAGACATTATACTAGCAAAAGGCATCCCTCAAATCCTACCAATGGTGCTGCTTCAGGGGGTTGGGGGAGTAGAGAGAGGCCTTCTCACTTTTCCAAATAATAATCACCTCTATGAATTCCTGAAAGGAAGGCCTTCACTTATATAAAGTCTATGTTACCCCATTCCAAAACAGTACCTGAGTAATGGATTGTTTTTGATATGATAGTATTTTTTTAACTAGTCAAGTATAGACAGTATACTGTATTTATTTTCTTCTTCACAAAATGAAAATTAACTTGATGCCAATATGTTTCTGAATGAATATGTATAAATATAATCCTGAATCTAAGAAACAGTTGTTGTTTTTTTACTATAAGGGGAAAAAGTTGTAACATGTATTTTCGCTCACTAAGTGCTCACTCATTTCAGGATTGAGGGGGAGATGTATTATTTTTAAATCAGAAAATAAACTTCAAAACATGCTTTATTCAATGCAGGGCAGATACATAGGGGGAGGTCCCACAGTCTTCAAGCTCCCCCACACGGCACCACCCATCTACTTAAACTCTGATCTGAAAGGACCTCTAACAGCAGGGGTGAGAAACAGTCATTCATTTTCCATGTCATTCTATCACAGTGCTCTTCCAACAGTAACAAATGTTTCTCTGCTTTCCCACAGATAAAACACATCCCACTTATATGTGAGAAATTTTGACGAAATAATGATTTTTTCCTATTAACTAGGTCTACTACATTTAGGCAGCAGAAATCTAGTTAACTAAATTTCTGTTAGAATTTAGAAGCCATCTTGATTTTTTTGCAGCCCAGATATGATACCCCTATTATTTTACAAAAAAAAAACAAACTTGTGTACTCAACTTACACATTAATTATATTCCCATAATTAACATCACACCTATTTTGTTCCTCAAAAGGCAACAAGAATATGCCATGACACACCCAGTTTATAGTCTGGTGATACTTTGCTCTGCAGGTTTAGTAATTTATGGTAGTTTATATAATCTTCTCCCAGAGTCAAAACATACAAATGATACTATATTGGAAGGTTTGAGCTGAATTTAGTTTCATATAGTTTTTTGTTTTTCATTTCTTAACAGAAAGGTTCTTCCTTCAGGGTAAACAATGTGTCAAAACTTAGTTCTGAAAAGATATCAGAACTGTGTAAGATGAAAAGAAGAAAAGAACAGAACTCTTTCTTCTTCAGGTTCTCCATCTCTACCCATTTTCCCATCTGAACGATAAAACAATGTTGGCTCCACGGATGCTATAGAATTCCCAGTTTTGTGATGGACAATTCTCCAGAATACCCCTTTTTGGATTCTGACTTTGTCTAAGACTAGAGAAGGACTGCTTCAGTCTTTTTCTTAAGATGCAAGAACACATATTACAGTGGCAGGACTCTCTTCCATTTTAGTTTCAGGGAAAGAAATACAAAAAGTCTTTGGACTCCTTGGATGTTCTCCAAGGGATGACATGATGGCAGTCCAAAAGCATTTGAACCTTATATGTTCCTAAATATGTGCTTAGTTTTGATAGAATTTCATGCGCACAGTATATGCAATTCAAAAAAGATAGATGCACTCAAATCACATTCAAAGTATGTTTTAAAATAAAGCAATGAAACATTAATGCTGTCAGTTTACTATTTGCATCCATTATCTCTAAATAATGTATTGAAAATCTTTGAACTGTTTTAAATATGAGTGATATTGTTATTAATCATCCTCGTTGGCAAAGATGCATATATTTATATACATCATTTGTCATGTGTATTACATGATTTCTGTAACTGAAAATCATTTTACGTGTATTTAATTCTGCAAAATGACTCTTCGTAAAAAATGCTGGGAAATTGTTTTACAAAATAAAGAGTGGGTGATCAGAATAATGTAAGGCACTTTGTTATGGTTTTCTGCTGAGCTTCTCTGACCATCAGTTATTGTATTCTAGCCAATTTTATACTGTATGACACCCATTAAGGATGCATCTTAATTCTGTAAATATTTAATAGCAGTTACTCTTTAGTATGGATGCTTGGAAAAGTAGGCCTGGTTATATATGGCAATAATGACAATAATTGGGTTTGAAGACTGAAAATGTGAATTCAGTCATGAATCATGCTATGAATCTTTCCAACATATCTCTCAGTAGGCTTAAAAGCAGGGTGACCTTTGTTTATCTCAGTGTTTGAATCATGCTCTCTCTCTTAAGTTCACCAGAAAAGTGAACTCACACAATAGAGAATATGAAGCAATTTGTGCCAGACCTGTAGTCTGAAATTCTGGCTAGGTTTATAACTGAAAAAAGAGCACATCCGCAAAATGTTTTTCAGAAGCCAGTTCATTTATTTGGACAGGTGACATTTTAAAATATCTTAATTTTTCTGGTTTCAGATTTTAGGTGGGCATACAACAGAATTATTTCAACTATACACTTAGCTAGATCCTTTTGAACAGTACACTTAGAGAGGTGTACAATAGACTCAGTGGTGGGATTCAGCCAGTTTGTGCCACTTCGGCAGAACCGGTAGCTAATTTTTTGTTGCCCAGGCCCAGAATGGACTTCTGGAAGCGACATCCACACAGAGAACCGGTTGTTCACATATTTGAATCCCACCAGTGAATAGACCACTAGACCATGGGTAAGCAACCTCGGCTCTTTTATGACTCATGGACTTCAACTCCCAGAATTCCTGAGTCAGCTATGCTGACTCAGGAATTCTGGGAGTTGAAGTCCATGAGTCATAAAAGAGCCGAGGTTGCCTACCCCTGCACTAGACAATAAAATAAGGGCAGACAAATAGTTAAACTGGGCCAGACCAAAAGCCATCATTTTTTTCCATTTTGTTCTTGGCTGCCAATTTTATCACAACAAGAAGTCTAAATTAGAATAGGAATATAGTAATTTTTGTTTTCCATCAACTTGTATATATTGCCTGTGTATCTGTAGGTGAGATGTGGCTATCAGAACCAATACTTATGCGCCACAAAATTATTGTCCACAGAAACAAGCATTTTAGAGCAAAATGCAACATTTCATAAATTAAATATAAACTCACATCTTTCATGCTCTTCACCATGAAGCCCTTTGTTGCCCCTGAAAATCCATTCCAGAAGGCTGAAGTCGTAAGTTTCGAAGGTGCAATAAACAGGGTAAATTACTTCATATTAGGCAGAGGACGGTTGTAGCACTCACATTAAATTCTTGAATTTACAGTTTCCCTTCTCACTGCAGTATAGTTGCACAGTCTATAAGTTCTATTGATCCCCCAAACATGAATTTTTAGTGGTATTCAAGCCGAAGGGAGATACAGGCAAGGAGAAAGTTTAATTATTCAAGCTCTTTGCACAATATTGGATTTTACCAACATAAATCAAATAAAAATTGCTTTTCCATCTGCTCTTTGCATCACCACTCGGCCCTTTCATGCACATTGCCCTGAATACTGCTTTTCTGCTATACTTCTAACAATAGCCTTCTTGTAAGGGAAAAGCTCCATCTGAGCATCTGTTTTATGTGCCCTTGTAAGTCTAAATGCACTAAGTGCATGGTCTTTAAAACTTTGCACATAATATGTATGGGTAGAAATATACACATTAGTCCAAAGATAGTCAGAACATATCTGCTCATGTTACTTGCTTCTGTCTCTCTATTTTATTTAAAAATAGTTTGATGATACAACTGCTAATTCCAGATTAAGCTAAAAATAGAATTTGCTCTAAAATAAGTACCTTGGAAGTCAAACCATTATTATTTTGGCTCGGTAAAGTGTAAATATTGTCCCTTATGTTTTAATAGGCTGTTTCAAGCTTCAATCAACATTTGGATTAGGGAAGGGAATCCATCTAGATCCTTCCCCTTTTATTAATGTTAACATAGCTGGTGTTTCATTAATATCTCTGCTAGGGAATAGAATAAATTTATTCTACTTTAATCTACTTCCAGATGGGAATCCTTTGGGACTTGTCTAGCATAAACAATCATTCATGGTCCATAAAGGAAGAGTATGTCTATTGTAAAGCAAAGCATATAATCAGCTAGGACGTGTATGATATTCCTCTCCTCTGTTCCAGATAAATTTAGGTTCTCCCTTGTTGTATGTCATCACTGATATACAAAGGGTCTCAGATGAAATATTATAACAGCCCCTATTCCTTGGCTTAATAATCATCTCTTAGTGTCTTCTGATGTATTTTTATTTATTTATCAAATTTAGATAAATGTATGCATGTCATGTTCCTTTTCTGATTAGCATTTTTTTTCACTCAGGGAACTTACAGCAATCTAAAATAATAGTTAATATGTTTGTCTCTTTTCAGCCAACAAACTATTCAAATCCAGTGTATGCAAAATTATACATGGATGGGCAGAATTGCCGAAACTCCTTAGCAAGCATGGATGAAAGGAAAGAACTTCTTCCAAAGAAAATAGATATTGGCATAAGGGAGACTGTGGCATAATCCATTGTAATCTTTTGTATACTGTATAAATGTATAAAATATAAGGATTACTTTTCTATGTACCAACGGTATTATAATTGTTTTGGCATCAGCATTACCTCTGGATATTTTTTCAATTTGGTTGGTGGTTATCTGGGTCTTTCTTTTGCTGATGACTTGACTGACCATTTGTATGGTATTTTTATGAAGAAAAAAAAACTGCACTACAGTACAATTTGCAACAATGCTGCTGATATAACACACACTGAATTTGTTAAAAATTTGAAGAAATCCTTTGTAGTGTGAATATGGGCAATCTATTTTGTATGAATTTTTTCCTTTGGTTTTACTTAATCTACTGAAGACAATATCTGCACTTTTCCATTATATGGTCTGAAGGCTGTAGTACAGTGTGTGAATTCGTTTTTGTTTCAGATAGTGGAAGTATGATTGGGTTGTTTACTCTCTTCGTGCTCATTAGAAATTCACTTCAGAACCTTAAAACTATAGAGGAGCTAATTTCACAATCAAACATAACTTGCTTTTCAATTAGCTTTAGGTTGCAAAGAAGCTATGAGTACTATAGAAAACATCTAATGGTCTGCATGAGCACAGATTATTCCGTTTTGGAGATTCAGTGATTGTCCAAGCTATACTAAACATATATACCATGTAAAAATAATTCATATTTAGTAAAATCTTAGTGAACTTAGTGATATACCACTTGCAAGTGGCGAGACCTTAACAGATGTGTGAGAAGGCCTCTTCTGCAATCCTAAGAGGGCGTTACCAAGACTGCACATAGGTTTATGCATTTCTTTAATCAGTCACAGGCACACTTTGTGTATGATGAGTTTCCATATTTTGTCAGGAGAGCAAAAAGCCATAAGCACACATATGGAGAACCAGATTCTTAGGAGGAGGAGGAAAACTCAACCCTTTCAAAGAAACATTACAGCAAACAAGTCTTCATTCTTTTGTATCAATCAACACATTATTTAAAAGCAAGTGTGGATAAATTTTAAAACTTCTTCAACAAACCTCAAGCTCACATTCTCAATAATGGAGAGTGTAAAAATGTAATCAATTTCCAGCACTTTCTCTGGTATTAGCTTATTTTATGTTGTTATGAAGAATAAAAAGGAAAAAAAAACAAAATAAATACAACATTTGCCTTTTTTTAATTGTGGCAGAAAGATGTCATGCAATTTGTTTAGGATGTTAAAAGATAACCGCCCATGGAATCTTTTCTAAGCAACTTTAAGGCACAAAATATTTCTCACACTGGTATTCAAAGAACTAGAGGGCTTTTCATTCCTCCGCTACATGTTGCTGATTTTAGCTGTCATGATCTATTAATCTAACAGATTAAATACGTTTGTGGTGGCTCTATTCCCTTTGTACAAACATTGCAAAAATAACAGCTGTTTTATAAGAGAATTTTTGTTGTATTCTGTGCATGCATACTACCTATTTCTAAACTTTGCCATGTTGAGGCCTTTATTAAAAAAAAAACTTGATTCAAGTAAATACAGTGCAGTTTTGCTTGAACAATATTGTGCATATTGCAAAACTTTTCAATTTTCCAGTTTAAAACTGTTAGATTCTTAATTCCATTTTACTTGGTTAAAAGAGTCATGCCGCCTATATTTCTAGGTGTTTTATATATCTATAAAAGCATTGGCTTTCCTTTATTGAAATGATTGGACTGAGCACCTTAAATACACAAAGGTATTACATAAGCAACATAAACTAGTAACAAATAAAAATTAAATGAAGAGCATTATGCTACACTTCAGATTACGGTGAGATGTCCATTTAGTGGATTTTTCTGCAGTGGGCTTTGGGTGAAACAGATACAATTCCTGTTATATATTCATCATTTCACATCAAATGAAGGAAATGATGAAAATGATGTAGTTTGCCTGATGACACTGTAGGAGGATAGGGACCGGTTGCTGGCATGCCACGGCCTGGTATTGGTCCACGGACTGGGGGTTGGGGACCTCTGCCTTAATCTGATGTGAGGAATAAAATTCAACTCCAAGGGTGTTGGAAAACAAAACAAGTTTTATTGAAGCGTTTGCAAAGGCTGGTGGACCTTTCTACCTGCAAATAAAGGGCTACACTCAGATTAGGTCAGCATAAATCTTTATACCCTGTCCCATAGAATATGCCACATCCTTCTTTTCTAGACCCAGTTGATAAGTCCAGTCTGGTCACATGCTTTCCAACTGCCCAGTAAAATTATTAGACATTGCAGCTGTACAATTAATAATTCTCCTTTGTTTTACCTTTATCTTTCCCTTTTTATGTTTGCGGCATTCAACCAACTCAGCTCACAACAGGAGCCTGTTTGTCTAAGCTGGATGATACAAATGTTTCAACCCTGTTCCCTTGCCTATCTATACAATGTAACTAATGCCTGCTTCAAACCAAAAGTTGTGTATGTCATCACTTTAGCAAGCTTAAATACGGCTGCACTTTGGGTATATGATTATACCTTAAAATATTGGCTCTGAATAGCTTTTATAAAATATAAGTTAATCTATGTTATGAAAGATTTTAACATACATTTATTATGTACCTCACAGTGATTTTAGCCTATTTAGTCTTGCCTTGAACTTTCCACTGCTAATTACTCCATTAAACATTTAAGGGTTGAACTATATTTTTTATACAGAAAATAAAAGGTCATAATCTTTCAAAATTCACATCAGAGATATGCTACGGAGATTTGAGGTGCTTTTAAATATGCCAATTCTGTTCAATCCGAGTCTATTCTCCGGATGTGCTTGTAGACTTGGCATCCATGCAAGTGAATTCTTAAAGCCAGCAGCAGTAGACATCTGTGCTAATGTATTTCCAATTAGTCTATATTGTATCGGGAAGGACTCTTGGAATGACTTTCCTTTTAATGCATTGCAGCTCAGGAGAGGTTGTGAGTGCGGGAGCTTTTCACTGGCAAAAACTGCACATAGGCTCCTGGCTCAGGGATAGCCTCTTTTCTGACCCTGAAGATTATCTGTTCCCCTTCATCTTGCTGAGATGCTCTTCAATGTAATAAAGGATACCTCTGCATCGCCTCCAAGTAACTATTGCACCTTTTTGTTTCACAAAATTACTAGCCAAATGCCCCCAACAAGCAATTAAAAATTGGGAAGGGGTGACTAAAAATCGTGATCTTCTTTCTCAACATTTTGCAGTTGGTCAGCCATGAAGATGATGAGCGCTGCATTAGCTTCAAACTGTTTTGGAAGAACTGGAGTGGACTGGAAAGTTATTGCCTTATGGCAGTGATGGCGAACCTTTTAGAGACTGAGTGCCCAAACTGCAACCCAAAACCCACTTATGCATCGTTGGGTGCTGGGTGGGTGTGGCCCATTGGGTGGGTGTGACCCATTGGCTGGGTGTGGCCCATTGGGTGGGCGGGGCTGCGGTGGTAATGGCAGACTGGAACTAAAAAGTTCAATCAATCAATTCCAACTTTGTAAGATCTTTTTTTTTCTGTGAGAAGTTGAAATTGATTGATTGAACCTTTTTTTTTTTTTTTGTACATGGCGGCGGAGGCCTAAAGCGAAAAGGTTTTATAAAACCCAGCTGAAGGCCTAGGACTGGGGCGACGGCACGCGTGCCCACAAATAAGGCTCTGCATGCCGCTTCTGGCACCCGTGCCATAGGTTCGCCACCACTGCCTTATGGTTTTGGCAGTTTGTGGTTTTGTATAAAATGTGACTTCCCAATACATTCAAATTAATGTATTAATACAGCTATGCACATTCTTCAAAACAGAGGCTCCCCATCATAGAGAAACTGTTTCAAAGCAGCTTCTGTGAATCATTACAGCAGCTGCCATTGTTGCTTTAGAAGCTGCAATTGGCTGTTTCTAGTCACTTAGCTTCATGTTTTTCCCCAGTGTAAGAAAGTAGCTGTTCATCCACAGATGTGTGGACACGGCAAGGACAACTTCTGAAGCAGCTTCATGCCCCTGTACAAATGAGAGGCTGCTTTAATGATCTAGAAAAGAATGCTTCATACTTGCACCCATGCATTGCACAGCAATTTTTCTGCAAAAGTTGAACAGACCCAATATTTAAGGTAATCCTGCTTGTAATTTTTTAAATGAAACTTTTTTTCAGAGGTGTTCATCGTGATATCTCATTCAATAAATATTTTTCAGTGCTATCAGTTCTCATTAGTAAATAAGCATTAGATATAAAGGCTTACAAGATCTAGGATGCCAAAATCTGGAAGGTCATTAGATGGAAGAAATACACAAAACAGTAACTTTGCATCCCAGATCTACTAGCCAAAGGATAAATTACCTCCCAAGGTAATTTATCCCTCTTTATTACTAAAAACATAAAATTATTCTAATCTGAATTTTGCACCACAAGGAGAGATACAAACCTCCACAATTACCATGCTGTGAGAAATACTATACAAGTAACTAAATTTGGATTTACTAAATTTGGTCTTGTCATCCTTCAGATTTATTCAATGAAATGATTCCTTGATTTAAAAGCCCTTGGATAACATCAGACCAAATTTGTGTAGGACATGCCTAAAATCAAATTCATCATATTATGCATGCATGAAATACATAATATATGCATGCATAAAATCCCATTGTATTTACGTGTAAAATGCATAAAATATGTGTACTACCAATATATAATTTAATGGCATTCTTCTTTAACAAACTCCCCTCTCTCGTATAGTCCATTAAACTATTTATTTATCATAATAGGAAGTAGTCCAATATCTATGGTTAGAAACAATGTAGATTCTCTGATAGATATCTTAAAATATCTTAATAAATGTTTGAAAAGGCACTGCGCAACAGATTCAGTAAAACAGGAGGCTTACTCATGACAGCCAATTAATTATCACAATTGAAGGAATTCTAGACAAAGTACTTTTCGTGTTAATGTGAACTCTAATTAAAATTCATGTCTCATAAAAGTCACTTGACTCTCAATTATGATTAAGTATGCAAGGTCATTAGAACGCAATGAGAGCTGTGCCAGAAGCAGACCCCGAGTTACTCAGTGACACTTCAAAAATATTACCATGTTTTGGGAAGAATAGTGTGAGAAATACAAATTATACTTCATATCAAATGTGAAGGACTGTTGGAAACAATAATTGTCTAGCCTTTTTGCTTGTTTTAACATGGAATATGTGCTGAGTCAATGCTAAATTAAATGCAAACTTACTTCAAAATTAGTAGTAAATCCACATATCTTTTACATTAAAATTAATGATTGCCAAGTAACTTTCAAGCTAAGTTTTAATTAGCAGGCCCCACCAATTTTCAGTCTAGTTAACAATTGATAATGTTGTGCTCCTGATCTGTTGAACAAATTACTTCTATTTTAAAAGGAAAACCTCAAAGATTAAGAAAAGACTAAACTTGATATATGATAAAGGATTTTTTACCTTTACATTTAAAATAATTTCTTTTTCTAAACTATTTATGCTTGTATGTAGGCTTTTCATGGACACTTCTCCAAATACACATTGTGCATGCTTTTTTCAAGTGTAAACATTGCAAGTAATTTTTTGTAATATAGTTGACAAAGAAAAACATTTTTCCTGCATATAAATATCAGAACAAATGTTGCAATCCATATTGCAAGAACCTGAAAATGTGAAATTCATATTTACTTTGGAGCTGCAAATGAGGTACCTTTGGACCAAAATCAATCTTCTCTACCCTCCAATTCTGCTGTTTTTTTTTATTTTTTTTGTAAATATAGAACTATTGTTGGTCCTTCAACTAATTTCCACCAATGCATAATTTTAAGAATGGATTATGAGAGGATCTGCTATCACATAAGTCACTGGGCAGTGCTCAAAATACTTGGGTGAGGAACAAGCCCTACTTCTGAAGGCACATGGAGGTAGAAAGGAGTAGGTATTCCTATAGAAATTTAAATTCCAATTTCTTTGGTACTTCAAGTTGGGGTATGCAATCAGTAGAGAACTAGTTGAGGTAAAAGAGGTAAGATGTGATCTGACTAAGCTGTACCCATTAAAGTTATTGCAGATATATTTTGAACTAACTAAAACTTTTCTGAATTGTATGTTCATTTCTCATATTTAAATCATGAAAGCAAAATTTCTGGCCACTAACAACTCTATATACACAAGGAGACTTTTTATGGGGCTCCATGATTCTGTCTCTCTATTATAAATAAATAAATAAATCAGCACTATAGTTGCTGTCCCCTTTGAACTGCTGTGAAGAATGAGAATAGCAAATGTGTATCAAGACAAGTTGGGCTGCCATATACTAATTAGCTTTGATGATTGATTTATTGCCCCATCTGCCCACCATTTCGGTTCTGCACAGGCTGTGCGAAAAAATGGGCTTTTCTCTCTTTTGTAATAGAAAAGAAAGGAAATTCAAATCTCTTTCCTCTATGGCTAGCAGGGAAATACTGACTACAGGTCTCCAATACATTAAATAGTTACCTTAAAGAAAAGGAAAGTTACCTTGTCTCCTTTAATCTCCAGAAAACCAAATTCCTTCAGCATAATTAGATGTTTTTTTACAGGAATCAATTCAATTTTCTGCATTTTCACTTTTGATTTTGCAATGGAACCAAGATGATTAACAGGCAGGTTAATCTTTACATAATATTATAATTGTAACAATTAATACCTGGTAAAACTAAATTGATCTTGGCCCATATTAGATCAACCACATTGGCACGTAGGTCACCAACAAGTCTTTCAAATAATCAGAATACACTCATATGTGGGGCATAAAGTGTGAGTGCAAGATTTTTTTTTTTAATTGGAGTAGTCAAGAAGGGCGAAAAATAAGAAATATAGATGCTTGTAGATAATTATGTTCCAATCTGTATGGTGGTCTAGAAGGTATAGCTCTGCTTACAGTAGCATTTGGAAAGCATCACATTCCCCAAGTAATCTAGGCCAGTCATAAAATGTGTCCCCATGTCATACAAATCATCAATGAGGCCTGCATTGTCATGCTGTCTCACTTTTATTTATTCCATACATAGGGTCCCCATTATAGATTCATTGATAGGCTTTATATGAAATTGTCAACAACATAATTCTCCAAAGCACCTGAGGGTAGGACAAGAAACAATGGGTCAGAACAATCTTCAACAGAACACAGTCAAAACTGTAGAAATGATAGTAGATTTTAGAAGAAGCCCTTCAAATCTACCACCTCTTACAATGCTAGACAACACAGTAATAACAGTAGAGACCTACAGGTTTCTAGATTCTATAATATCTCAAGACTTAAAATGGACACCTAACATAAAAAAATGTCATCAAAGCACAACAAAGAAATCTCAGAAAGCTCAGAGCCCAAGGAGCTGCTGATACAGTTCTACAAAGGAATTATTGAGTCTGTCATTTGCCCCTCGATAACTGTCTGGTTTGGATCTGCAACCAAGCAAGACAGACCTAGACTTCAACAAATAGTTAAAACTGCAGAAAAAATAATTGCTACCAGCCTGCCTTCCATTGAGGACCTGTATACTGCATGAGCAAGAAAGAGGGCTGTGAAAATATCTACAGACCCCTCACATCCTGGCCATAAACTGTATCAACTTCTTCCCTCAAGGCAATGCTATAGGGCATTGCACACCAGAACGACTAGACACAAGGACAGTTTTTCCCCCATGCCATCACTCTGGTAAACAACTAATTCCCACAACACTGTCAAGCTATCTAGGAGTATTACTATTATCCTTCTCATCTTTCCTGTTACCTATTTCCTTATCTGCTTATGCCTATAACTTTGTTGCTTGCATCTTACGATTTATATTAATTGTTTTATTTAGTATCCTAGTATAATTTATGTTGATTGCTCATTTAGTATCCTATGATTATCACTAAGTATTGTATCTTATGATTTATGATGAGTGTATTTTATGATGATTATGATCATGATTTATCACTTGTTCCTTGTATATACACTGAGAGCTTATGCACCGGAGACAAATTCCTTGTGTGCCAAATCTCACTTGGCCAATAAAGAATTCTATTCTATTCTATTCTATTCTATTCTATTCTATTCTATTCTATTCTATTCTAGTCTAGTCTAGTCTAGTCTAGTCTAGTCTAGTCTAGTCTAGTCTAGTCTATTCAAGGCTTGTTATAGAAAGATCCAAACTGGAACTAAGGAGGAATTTCCTGTCAATGGGAACAATCAATGGAACAGCTTGCCTCCCAGAGTTGTGGGTACTACATTGCTGGAGGTTTTTTTTTAAAAAAGAGAATAGGCTAAGAAATAGAGGTTTGGATTCCAGTGCCTTTGGCAAGACAAGAGAGAATATCATCATCAAAATTACATCAGGTGAGAAACCATAGCACTTCATTTCCTTGTTTCCCCCCCCTCCAAGATAAAACAAAGTTGTCACCTAAAATTACAGCTGTTAAAGCCACTGGGGGGGGGGCTTTAACCAATAAGAGAAGGTCCATGTCTAACTATACATTTCATTTTTGGTTGCATTAGCCTTGTAGTGTAAGACCATATTGGGAAGACATCATGGTACTTGAAGTATATTCCTTAATAAACATTTGGATTTCACCCTCTGTAAAGAATGAAGGTGCTACATGCTCCCAGGTGGACTACAAAGAAAGTTGTCTCCACACTTAAAATGAAAATACTTTCAGTGTAGCAGGTATGGATAATATACTTCTAGCATAGTAAAAGGTCTGTAGGGCTATTGCTGGCTTCTGTGCATTTAGGACAATGTGCTCTCTATATCCCCAGGGCTTATCAAATGTGTGAAACAATACCCTATAAATACTGAAGATCTTAATTCAGTTCAATTAAGTTTCCAGGAATGAATTTTGGGGCACTTAGCAAAGACTAATACCACAGTTTTTGCATAGTTAATTTCAAGTGCTTAAAGTTACAGATGGATTCCGGCAGATGTTAAAACTGTGCATTCAAAATGAAATGCTCACAAAATTCGAACTAAAATTAATGATCTTTTTAGAAAAAAACATATTGAGTACACTGAATATTTAATACTTTTATTTTTAAAATGTTCAAATTCTTTGTGTTTAGATAGAGACTCACTTTCCTTGGCAGAGAGAACAAAAATTGTTTTTATTTTTGAAATGCTATTTTCCTTGCTTTTGGTCCTCAACACTTCTAGAAAGCAATTGCCGGTTTCAGCCTCACAAACAAAAGAAAAAAAATCTATCAGCACAAGAGTTCTCCTATTTCTAAAAGCAATATCCTGTTCCTGTTCTGGGTTTCCTATTCTTTAGCCAATTACTTTTTATAAGAGTACCTGTCCTCTCAAGCCATAGCTATCAAGCTTTGGTGACAAACTTGGTCAAAAGCGTTCTCAAATTCCAGCCCTTAATATTTAGTCACTCTAAATTTGTTGCAAGATAAATAGCTCATAAGGGCAAAAGCTCAAAAGGGCTGCTATCTTTTTACTCTGACTGTTCCAAGCAAAATTAAAAAGTGTGTGGAAGAAGATCAGGAAACAGGGGAAAGGGTCAAGGAAGTTTTTTGTTTTTTTTACTTGAGACACCTATAAAAGCTTCCACAGTCCTTCTTGATCTGCAATATTAGATTCAGCAGGTTACAAAGTCTTTTGTGAATTCAAGAAAAGGTTATGAGAGCTCACAAGATGATTGTATCCTAATACAAATGTCAGTACTGTATACTCCAGGCTCCAAGCATACTAAACCCTTTTCAAAACTAGTTTGACTATAAGCCCAGTACAACAGCTTACATGAACTGTAATCTTCCTAACTCAAACTCTGCCTACTTGATTTGAACTGGTTTTCTACTGGCTAAGACATCTGTTTAGCTCATATTATATAGGATGCAAAGAGTGGATATTAACAATTGGATTATATGTTTCTAAAAGTGAGGAAAGGAACTTTCCAATCTTTTCTTGGCATTTCCAATGGCAAAAGCTGATCAGCCTTTCTGCTGATATGTATAGCTACCTCAAAACACACATTTTGTGTAGAAAGTAAGCAAAATGCTTTTGATAGAAATATGCAATACTTGTTGCTAGGTCAAAGGGGAAGGATATGTATTTTAAGATCTGGAACTCTAGGGAAAAAAATTGTGAGGCTCACACAGCCTCCTGCAGTTTATTCAGTACTTGTTTCAAAGGGCTGAACTGCTCAGACCAGGTTTGGAGATGTACAAATAGTCCTCAGCTTATGACTGGTCACTTAGTGACCATTCAAAATTATAACAGACCCCCCCCC
>NW_015388419.1:61443-62517 GCF_001527695.2 Protobothrops mucrosquamatus
ATATTATATGGCAGCTTCATTTCTTTGTAGGGCCTTAGGAGCATCGTTGATAAAACAGCCCAAACCCTAACCCTAATCCTAACCCTAGCCCAAACCCTAACCCTAACTCTAGCCCAAACCCTAACCCTAACCCTAACCCTAACCTTAACCCTAGCCCAAACCCTAACCCTAGCCCTAGCCCAAACCCTAACCCTAATCCTAACCCTAGCCCAAACCCTAACCCTAACTCTAGCACAAACCCTAACCCTAACCCTAACCCTAACCCTAGCCCAAATCCTAACCCTAACCCTAGCCCAAACCCTAACTCTAGCCCAAACCCTAACCCTAACCCTAACCCTAGCCCAAACCCTAACCCTAATCTTAACCAAAACCCTAACAGAAACTATAACTCTAACCCTAACCTTAACCCAAATTTATCCTGAACCTTAACCCTAACCCTAACCTTAATTCAACTCTAATAAATCCAAACTTAATATTAAGTATTAACCCTAACCCTAACCCTAACCCTAACCCTAACTCTAACCCTAACCCTAACCCATCCATCCTGCCCACTGGGTCACTGCACTCACTCACTCAAAGGAAATCAGGCCAGCTACAGCAGATTTGAATCAGCTGGAGCTTGCAAGCTTCCACTGTCCTTTCCACCCAGGAATTTGAAGAACTCAACTTGATCCAGAGCCCAGCAGCACCAAGTTATCTTTCTGGGTTTTTTCTTTTTGCAATTTCAGACAGAGGTGCTCAGATGCAGGATCAGAGCCAGCTTCATGGCAAACGTGTCCTATTCTGTAACAGGCGCTATTGCCACAATTCTGTAACAAGCTCCATATTATATGGCAGCTTCATTTCTTTGTAGGGCCTTAGGAGCATCGTTGATAAAACAGCCCAAACCCTAACCCTAATCCTAACCCTAGCCCAAACCCTAACGCTAACTCTAGCCCAAACCCTAACCCTAACCCTAGCCCAAACCCTAACCCTAACCCTAACCCTAACCCTAACCCTAACCCTAACCCTAACCCTAACCCTAGCCCAAACCCTAACCCTAACTCTAGCCCAAACCCTAACCCTAACCCTAAC
>NW_015388419.1:63631-69450 GCF_001527695.2 Protobothrops mucrosquamatus
TATAGTATAGGGGGTACCTTGCTCAATAGTAGTAACTGCGAGAGGGACCTCGGAGTCCTAGTGGACAATCATTTAAATATGAGCCAGCAGTGTGCTGCAGCTGCCAAAAAAGCCAACACAGTGCTAGGCTGCATTAACAGAGGGATAGAATCAAGATCACGTGAAGTATTAATACCACTTTACAATGCCTTGGTAAGGCTATACTTGGAATACTGCATCCAGTTTTGGTCATCACGATGTAAAAAAGATGTTGAGACTCTAGAAAGAGTACAGAGAAGAGCAGCAAAGATGATTAGGGGACTGGAGGCTAAAACATATAAGGATTGGTTGCTGGAATTGGGTATGTCTAGTTTAACGAAGAGCAGGACGAGGGGGGACATGATAGCAGTGTTCCAATATCTTAGGGGCTGCCACAAAGAAGAGGGAGTCAGGCTATTCTCCAAAGTGCCTGAAGGCAGGACAAGAAGCAACTGGTGGAAACTAACCAAAGAGAGAAGCAACCTAGAACTAAGGAGAAACTTCCTGACAGTTAGAACAATTAACCAGTGCAACAACCTGCCTCCAGAAGCGGTGAATGCGCCAACACTGGAAGTTTTTAAGAAGAAACTGGACAGCCATTTGTCCGAAATGGTATAGGGTTTCCTGCCTGAGCAGGAGGTTGGACTAGATGACTTCCGAGATCCCTTCCAACTTTATTATTATTATTATTATTATTATTATTATTATTATTATTATTATTATTATTATTATTATTATTATTATTATTATTATTATTATTACCCCAACTTTCATCTAACCCGAACCCCAACCCCAACTCTAACCCTAATCCAAATGCAAACCAAACCTTAACCACACCCTAACCCTAATCAAAATCCCAACCTCAACCCTAAGGCAAACTGTAACCCCCACCCTAGCCCTAACCCCAACCCAAAGCAGAACTCCAGCAATAGCCCTGACCCCAACCAGAACCCCAACCCTAATCCCAAACTCTAACCATAATCCTAACCTAAATTTGAATCCTACCTCTAATTCTAATTCAAACCCCAACCCTGCCCTAAACCCAACCAAGACTTTAAACCCAACCCTAACCCTAAATCCAACTCTAACTGTAACCTTAATGCTAACACTAATCCCAACCTCCAACCCTAACCACAATCCTAACCCTAACCCCAACCCCAACCACAACCCCAACCACAACACTAATACTATTTCCAGGCCTAACCCTAACCCACACTCTTATCAGGGAAGTCTAACCTAAAGCCTAACCCTAACTCCAACAGTGTGGCTAACCCTACATAAACCCTTAACATTTGTTCTGGTATTTCCTTGAATTCTCTGAAGTAAAATGTGATTTTGTGTGGGTTAGCTTCAAGATGAAAGACATGAAGAACAAACCTAGAACATGAGTAGGTTCCCGGTTAGGCAACATTGCATTCTATATGTAATTAACCAACAGGACTTCTGGTTCTGTTCTATACAAATCATCTTTGCATTCATATGTCTACACTACAGTATTCCTTTTTGCCACAAATTATTTAGAAATAACCCAGCTTGTGAGCTCACCATGTTCAGCTGGATTACTAAATGGAGATGTCATTTAAGGGTAATATTTTGAATTAATGGTGTTTGTGAAGTTTCATGGTGCTTTCAATTTTAGCACTTACATTTCATACTAGCAAATCTTATTCAGCTTTATTAAAAAAAAGTTTAAAAAATAAATCCATTTTCCTTCTCCTTGGCCTCTGAAATTTCAATATGCCAGTTATGCATTGCAGCCCACATTGATTAGCAGTGCACTTCTTATCTGTAGAAATGTCAGCCTCTTGAAATGGGTAGGCTGTTCCTATGTGGGCTTTGAAGCATGAGACGAGGATTATAGCTATTTCAAGCTTCCAAGATATTTATCTAATGAAACTTAAATCCTTTTTAAAAATGAGCTAAATCCATATAAGATTCTTCAGGGCTGTCATTTACATTGAAGTCTTTATGTTAGAATAACGATGTGTGAAAATGCAGATGCCTTTCGGTGGGGTCAGGAGCAAGTATCTGAGGGGAGTGATGTTCCTAAGTCATGTTGCTATGCTGTTCAGTAACTTTTTCCTCTGGATCTCACCACCATTCAATTGAAATTGAAGAGACTAGGTTTTAAGTGTTGGTCAGGTAAGTTAATCAAGGTTGCCTACCCCTGGCCTAGCTACTACTCTTCCTCATTAGGCCTTTGCAAGGTGTGCAGATCCCTTCTATGCTATCAAAGCCAGTCCTTCTAAATGTATTGGATACTGGGCAGGTAGACTTAGGGCCACATCCAGAGGAAAGTAGAAGAAAGGCTTGTTTTATTCCATACTTACCCAATTGAGGGTCTGTTCTCTTTTTTAACTGGTTTCACAGGGAGATAATTAATGTACCCTTATTCCACTGGGAGCATGATTGAATCTACTAACAATTTGGGAATAAAGGTAGGCCTTGACTTTTGACTAGTCGCTTAGCAACTGTTTGAAGTTACGGCAGCTTCCTTCCCCCAAAAAGCTACTTACAACCCATTTTCAAAGTTACTGCTGCTGCTGCACCTGTGCAATCATTCATCCTTATGATCAACTGCAAAGATGCTTCAGTGCCTCCTGACTATCTCCCACCATCCCATCCTGCTTGGTTCCTGCAGGCCTTCATGGCCAAATATGGCTTCTAGGTAAGTGTCTTGGTATGCTGGACCTCAGTTAGGCAACTGAAACAATGAAGATCACTTAATTTGCAATTTATTTGATTCCTTTTGAGAAAGGAACCCAGAACAAAGGCCTATGTTTACTTTTATAGTTGGCACAACAAAGTAAAAGTTGATTGATTTAAGAAAAATCATCTGTCCAGTTGCATCACGAAAAATTAGACAGCCAATAACAAGTTAGGATTGAAAAGAACACTATTCTGAATAAAAGCAAAAGAAACATTTGCAAAGGAAAAAACATCAGAATGGGTATGGGTAAGATACACTCGCAGCACTTTCCCATGCTAGACTCAAATACTTGCTTTATTTGTTAGTTGAAGATGAAACTGTCTTATCTACTGCAGGAATTCAGCACACACACACACACACACACACACACACCAATAAGGATATTTTGGGGGATATTATATTTCCCCAAAGAAATAATGGAGGGGAAAAAAATCTTAAAAGGCTTTTCTGCCCAAGTTTCCCCAGGCAGAAACTGAGCAGGTCGGCCCTGTAGAAATGCAGATTTGATAATCCTACTCAGAAAGACTGGGCCACCTATTCATAAGCAAAATGTCTTCAGCCATAGCCCCAGAGAAGGTTTGAGCAGATGGTATTAGAAAACCAAAGACTCCAAGGAACATGACCTTTAGGAGGATTAACCCACCGCCATTAGAATACCAAAAGCTCAGGTCAAAGTATATAACACAGGAACAGGAGCAACTTCAAACTGGAACAACTCCAAACACAAACCTCCCAAAAGGTATAAAATCCCACCCACTCCCAGCTCCATTTTGTCAGCCACCCCAGAAACATGCTGTGTCACTGAAGTTTCTGGCAACTCAATAAACAGAACCTTCTTTCCTAAGCACTCTCCATTGTGTTTATTCCCGGCTTGGACTGGAGCTGATGAAGATTTTTCCTTCAACACTACAATATATCAAGCAGTTCAGCAAAGTCCCAGTTTCTGAAAGAAAGGCCTTTTGCATTCTTTTTGCTTAGTTAGGCTTATGGACAATTATTAACAATAGAGTTAAAGAGAGAGAAAAAGAGAAATGGGGCAAATACAAGAAAACCCATGTTAGTTAGCCAGTGCAACATTACTCAAAACCCATATTTTAAGTATTATAAAGTCTGTTCCATGTGGGCATGCTTCACACCCCACTGACTCCTACATCCTCCTTCCCACCCTCTACCACCCATTGTACTGTATACTTACCTTTGAAGATCTCTGGAGCTCACATTACAGAAGAAAGGCAGGTACTGCTTCTTGGCATGGCTCTGTTCCAGAAGCGGGCACCATTTTCAGAGTGGCCACAATACAGTGCAGCCCCCTGTAAATGGTGGCTGCTTCCAGGAATGCAGCCACAGGGCCTAAGAATAAAGTAGCCCGCTCCACTTCCCTAACATGATTTCTGGAGACCTTCGGAGATTGCATTAGGGAAGCAGAACAGGCTACTCTGTTCCTAGGCTGTGAAACATGATCCTGGAAGAGGTCACCATTTTCAGAGCACCTGCAATGAATTGTGGATGCTCCAAAAATGGTGGCTGCTTCCAGGATGCCACCATGCAGTCCAAGGATGCCACAGCATGTGCAGTAGGTGAGGTGGGTGTGGGGCCCAGTGGGGCAAGAATCAGGACCAAGGCATATGGGGACAAGGGAGAAACAAAACCAAGGCCTATAGGGTCCTGGAGGGACAGGAAGCAGAGCACAGGACTTCTCAGGATGTTTGGGAGGTCTTGGGGGCAGGTGGGCCTTGCCTGTGCTAGGCCTCCCAGACCTCTCCGACCTCTGAGGTACCTCAGGGTCTGCTTAACGACCACATTGCAGTAAAGCAGGGAAGGGGTTAATTAAGTGGGGTGATCATGTGGTTGCTTTATTTAATGGCATTATGACTTATGATTGTAATGATCATAAGTTGAGGACTACCAGTACCACTCAGAATTAGGAGCTCAGTGAATTTTGCGGAGTCACAATTTTTCCTATACACCTCTTGGAACTCCATTGACTGGTGTCAGAGGAAACCTTTACGCAACTTCAAAGAATTGTCCTTATTTTAATCATCATTTTTCTTGGTAGGAGAGACCTAAACTAACAATGGGATGTAACCAGTAAATCTGCCTTAATCTGACAGCTGTGGGAAAAGATTATAACCATTATCAGCAAAATCAGGTGCAACCATACTAAGATGTTAAAAAAAATCACGTTTCAATCTTATTGATAATCACATGATCAATTATAAGTATATAGAGGATCTTTTGAAAATATAAAATTGCTTATTGTAACATTATATGACTTTGATGAAAATTTAAGCTTAAAATGCTGCAGATAAGCAAGTGAGTAAAGGGGAAATGTCAGTCTAACCCCTGGTTCATGAACATTGACTCTGCAAATACATGACGAGTCAATTGGACATATTCTATTTAATTATATAAAGCAGTTGTAATTATTAACTAAATCCTGATAGGGGACAAGATGGGGGGGGAATAGAATTGTTTATCACTGGAATAACAACTTTGAAATGTGCTTTTTAAATAATTATTTAGATGAAAGTACATTTCTCTACTACTGCTGAAAAATTTCTTTTGTTTCCATTTGTATTCAATTTATCAAGAAAAGCTGATACTTGTTTTTTTTCTCTCTGAAAGGAATTAATACGTTCTAAATAAATTCCCATGGCTAGTGTGTGAAATTTTGATGTTGGCTGTCATTTCAAAAAAAAAATTACGAGTCACTAACTTCCATGGTATAATGATTTTCTCATTTATCTGCAGTATCCTGGGCTTCTTTCAGTTCAGTTAAATCCCTAGAGAACAGGGCAAGAAGAAATTTTTCCACTGGGATTTTTTTCAGATGAGGAAGTAGAGTGATAATCTAAATTAAGCAACAACCACTTTCTGAAACAGGTAAGGGTGTCATGACCAGCAGGATTATTATACTCAGATATGGCTTCCTAGAGCATCTTCCTACAGCTTAGCTATCCAGGTGGCTCCTGATGCTTCTGGGCTAGCATAGTGAGACATCTTTGACGGGTCTGCGCCATTGCCC
Organism: Protobothrops mucrosquamatus; assembly: GCF_001527695.2. Classification (NCBI taxonomy): domain Eukaryota; kingdom Metazoa; phylum Chordata; class Lepidosauria; order Squamata; family Viperidae; genus Protobothrops; species Protobothrops mucrosquamatus. Next base: position 69,385 of record NW_015388419.1, read on the forward strand.
TTCTAAGGGTGAATCTCTCTCTCTCTCTCTCTCTCTCTCTCTCTCTCTCTCTCTCTCTCTCTCTCT
>NW_015388419.1:69550-79887 GCF_001527695.2 Protobothrops mucrosquamatus
TGCAGTTTTCTTGGCAAAACTTCAGAAGTGGTTAACACTGCTTGCTTTCTAGGGCTGAGAGAGAGAGTGACTGGCCCAAGGTCACTGAACTGGCTTCATGCCTAAAGCAGAAGTAGAACTCCTAGTCTCCTAGTTTCTTCCCTTCTTTCTTAACCTCTATACCAAGCTGACTCTCTGGGATGGGATGAAATGCTGTTAAAAATATGAGTTACATAAGCAGACAGCAAGTTAGCCATAGATTGATGGACCAGGAGACATATAGCAGAATTTAATATGCCCTGCCACTTTGCAAAAATAATTTGAGTTCACAACATCACTGATTGAGATTCTAATGCACTCTGAGGATGATATCGAAAGAAAAGATGGCTCCTTTGCAGGGAAAAAAACCGTTAGAGGAAATTGCTTTTCAGACATTAATTTAGCAATTCTGACAGAATACCATTGTGTTGTTGGACTGGATCCTCTTTCAAAATAATTTTCCATAGCAACACACCTGTTGGGCATTTTTCTAGCTTGCTAGATTATGCCATCATCTGGTGCATCCTGTACCTAGCCAATATTGGCTTTTCTTAAAAACAACCCAGCAGATTCTGCCCTTTTTGAGTTTGGGATGTATAGACTTTTGGGGAAATCCAAATTCCCTCCCCCCTCCAAAAAAGTGGTTGTCAAACCATTTCCATCAAAAGAGCTGCTTAGATTCAAGCATTGAAAATTAAGGCTCTGTTTAAAAAGCCAGTGCTTGGAATACCTGAACCATCATAAAAGAAATTTATGTCATTGCTGTATATATGGTCCCCCTTCCCCAGAAAACTACATTTCAAAATACCCAAAGAATTCTGCGGTTAACAGGGTATGAATTCTGTAATTTGTTTTTTCTAGCATACATGTGATAGAGATAAAAAGCACCTCTCTATACACATGTCAGCTGCGGGTAGATGAGATCACACACACACACACACACACACACACAAAAAAAACACTACTTAGAGCGCCCTTATAAGAAAACATTCACAGCAAGCTGAATCAACCCTGACTTGTAATGGGAGAGTTTCAAGCAGATGCTGTGGTCCAGTAGACCAAAGATTTGCTATTCACTGACTGTATTTCATCTGCTCTGCTCTGCTGACCTATGAGGAAAGGATAAATAAGAAGGTCACCAAAATGTGTTTATCAAAAATATGCCAGTGTCACATTGCAATTTCCATTGTGTCTGCCTTTGTCTGAGCTGAAAAAAAAGGAAAAAAGAAAAAAAAAATCTCTTAAGATGGGAACTTCTCTCTGCATGATTTCCAGTCCACATGGAGGTTTAAAATATTCCCTCAGATTATTTCTCTATGAGCTATTTACAAGGGGAGGAGATAATCAGGAGCAGATGATAAAGGCAGAAATGGCAAGAATTATAGATATTCAAGTAGCATTAAAGTGACAACAACACACTGGCTTGTGGCTGTTCACGTTTTTAATGAGAGGCTTTGTGGGGCTTTGATTGAAGCTGTGATGGCCATATGCTTCTCCAAATGTATACCACTGTTTGTAAACCAGTCTATAGTTGAAACTGATTTTTTACAATCATGAAATATGATAATGTATTAAAATACATATCGCTCTGGTGGATTTCCTCATTGATCTTCATTGTACTAAATCTGTTCACAAATCAAAAGAGCCAAATTACATTATGTCTGCTTTCATTTGCTGTCAAGTCCTTCCAGTTTGCCAGGGAAGTGCAGAGCAAATCAGCTCCCCATTTCATGAGTCTCTCTGAAATAACCTTTTGTTAAAAAAATATGGAAGCTTTATACATCATTCCACCACTTTGCCCCAGGAATTTGTACTACCATTGTATTACTGGGTGGGACTTTATTGTGGTTTGTTGCTTTATCTTCGCTCTTTCTTCTTTGGGCTCTGTCATGGAAGAATGATCCACTGAGGGCTTGCTCTACTAGACAAAGAGGATTCCTGGACATTACTGCTCAATTGCTTTCCCAGTGGAACATAGTCAGTGGGCTCAGAAAGGCAGTGCCTGGAATAATGTCAACATCTAGAAGCTGGTGGAAGTGGCTCTTTCAGTTGGTTGGAGCAAAGCAGCAAGTAGAACAGGGAGATCAGATCATTGCCATTTTTCTCCCTGACAAAAGAGAGAGAAGAAGGCGTTAGAGTAGGGCAAGCTAGAAAGAAACAAATGGATAGAAATTAGATAGATAGATGATAGGTAGATAAATGATTGATAGAGATAGATTAGATAGATAGATAGATAGATAGATAGATAGATAGATAGATAGATAGATAGATAGATAGATAGATAGATAGACAGACAGACAGACAGACAGACAGAGATAGAGATGATCATTAGAGGCCTGTTCAGATGTTCCCAAAAGCTTGAGGTCTCAAAAGAAAGTAGAGGACAGGTAGCTGATGCAAATTATAGGACTGGTTACAATCTTCAGAGAACAGTGAACCAAAATAACTCCTGAATTTCTGGAAGAAATGGGTTGAACTATTTAGAGATGTAATTTCTGAATTCTTAAAAGGTCACGTGTTGTACTTTAAAATGAGCATTACAAGAGCATCCATGTGGGATTAAAGACAGTGAGACTGATATCAGGAGTAGCCCTTTCCTGTACGTGTTGCAATGTTGGATGCATGTCCCAAATCAAAGAACTTGTGGCATAACATTGCATAACAGCACAACACACAGCAGCAAATTCTTTTAGGCCCAATATTTTCCTTATTTATTTTAAGAAAGAAAGATGTCATCACTCCAGAAATCATTTCTGATAACCAAGTATATGTTAGAAATCAAAAGGATTCATGTGGTGTGTTTGTGTGTGTGTATGTGAGTGAGTGAGTGAAATTCAAGATAAGAGTTGTGTTGCATATGCATATTGAATGCATACATCAAAAAATGTAGGGCTTCAATTATCCCTAGCTTAATTTTAGCCTTCATCTTACTTTAATACTATTGAGTCACTGAAATTAGAGGATGTGAATTGTGAGACAGAAAACAGACAGGCAAATAACAGTTGAGGGAAAGAAGAAGATCAAGGTTTCCAATAATACACTCATGTTTACTGAAATAAAGGTAGGTGTAGAGCTTGATATTAATGAGTACCTGTCATATCTGAATGATGTGGCAGAACCTTCAAATCACCTTCTTGAACATGTCCATTTAAAAAAAAATCCTCAGCTGCTGAAAATGCAATTTAATAGCATATTAATAATTGTTGTTTACAGTAATATTTTATGTTGCAAGAATGTCAAACATCTGCAAATTAGCAAGTTATAAAACTTCATATTTTTAAGGTTCAATCACAAATCTGGAAAGCAAAATTTTAAATTCCAAAGTCTCATTTACTTAAATGGGATCAAATCAACTTAAAATAAGCAGTATTATTTATTTGCATTTGTTAATTAGATAGATGGTGACTGACACAGGATCTTATGCATGCATGTCTGGCAACATATGTATGCAGGCACAGCAAAGACAAAGAAGCATGATTGTTGTGGCTATTTGAAAATTACACTAATCATCATCATACTCATAATAATATATACCCCAAAGAGGCACTACCTTGACATTATTGTGGGGTTTTCATGCTCTGAGGAGGATAAGAGCTATGCCAGATGTTCAACCATATTGGACAGGTCTCACCAGAGGAGCCAGACAAAGAGTGCCCCTCTCATAAACAATATGATGAGACAGAATTTACAAAAATCCATACCAGATCAGTCCTCGCCTGGGTCAACAAGGACTGGGCTAGATGCTGGAATTCCTGGACATCAGGTGACAGCAGCTGCTGAACTACTGGAGGAAGAATCGCAAATATATGAAGACTGAAAACAAAGAAATAATGATCTGTTATTACAACAAATCCAACAATAACTGAAAAAGTGCACCAGTTCTGGAAAGAACCACACCCATCAGGAATAACAGAACAGAGACTGCCATATATAATATGAAATAACGTATTAACAGAAGTAGAATTGGAAGAACCGCAAAAATCTACTCAGTTGAAAGAAAATGAAGCCTTGCCAGAAGAGACTATAGAGACAAACAAGATGGAGTTGGTAGTAAAAGATGGCAGCATAGCTGTTGAATTGCTTTCATTCCCAAACCAGGCACCCTCCCTTTTGCCTTTTCTTCAGAAAGAACAGGACACTAACAAACTAGCAACAGGAACTGAAACAAAGAATAACTGAGTATTTAGAATAAGGTTGCTTGCACTGAAGCTTTTCCAAAGGAACTGCTAGCACAAGCATTAGAACAGAACAGAACAGAGCTGGAAGGGACTTTGGAGGTCTTCTAGTCCAGCCCCCTGCTCAAGCAGGAGAACCTATACCATCTCAGACAAGTCACTGCCTAGTCTCTTCTTAAAAATCTCCAGTGATGGAGCGTCCACGATTTCTGGAGGGAAGCTGTTCCACTGGTTAATTGTCCTCACTATCAGGAAGTTTCTCCTTAATTCCAGGTTGCTTCTCTCTTTGATCAGTTTACAACCATTGTTTCTCGTCTTTCCCTCTGGTGCTCTGGTGAATAATGTGACCTCCTCTTCCTTGTGGCAGCCCCTCAGATATTAGAATACTGCTATCATGTCACCCTTATTTCTTCTTTTCTTTCGACTAGCCAACCCCAAGTCCTGCAGCCATTCTTCATGTTTTAGTCTCCAGGCCTTTGATCATCTTAGTTGCTCTTCTTTGATTTTTTTCCAAACTCTCAACATCTTTTTTGTGATATGACCAAAATTGGCTGCAGTATTCCAGGTATTCCTGTCAGTTTGGTGTCATCTGCAAATTTGATGAGTTCTCCTTCAATTTCCTCATCTAAGTCATTTATGAAGATATTGAAGAGTACTGGGCCTAAGACGGAGCCTTCTTACTTCTCTTCATGTGGATGTGGTGCCATTGAGGACTACTCATTGAGTACAGTTTGCCAGCCAGCTACAGATCCATCTGGTGGTGATATTGTCTATTCCACCTTTTTCTAGCTTATGAAGAGTAGATTGTGGTCTAGTTTATTAAATGCCTTACTGAAATCTAAGTATACTATGTCCACAGCATTTTGCTGGTCTACTAGTTTAGTCACTTTGTCAAAGAATGAAATAAGATTGGTTTGGCATGATCTGTTTTTAACAAGCCCGTGCTAGCTACTGGTTATGACTTTGTTTGCTTCTAGTTGTTCGCAGATCTGTTTTTTGATTATCTTTTCTAGGATCGTCCCAGGTATTGATGTTAAACTGATTGGTCTGTAGTTTCCTGGGTCCATTTTTTTCCCTTTCTTGAAGATGGGAACCACATCAGCCCTTTTCTAATCTTCAGGCACTTCCCCAGTTCTCCAGGATTTTTGAACGATATGGTGTAATGGTTCTGAGATAACATCTGCCAGCTCCTTCAGAACTCTTGGATGTAATCTGTTGGGTCCCGATGATTTATATTCGTCAAGGTCGGATAGGTGTTCTCCTACCATTTTCTTGCTTATTTTAATATTTGTTTCTAGTATGTCTTTTGCGGTGTTTTTTTTGGCATGTTGGGTTATAGTTTCTTTTTGTGTGAAGAGGTACCAATACTGTGATATCAAATACGAGCACCACCTCACTGAAGAAAACAAACCAATTAATGTATAGCATGGCTGCAGTTATAACTAAATACCTGGGATTCAAAATCAACAAAGAAGAAAAAGACCCAAACAATGAACCACCAAAATGCAAGATTAGATTGGAAAGTAAGATCCTCATGCTAAAATCAGATGGAAGTGAGCTAGAAAAAAAGAAAACAAGATCAAAGAATACCTGATTAAGGTATATCAGCTAGAAACAAGGAAGATCAAGAAAGCACTGGAAATACTAAAGCTTCAATTAATAATTAAAGCTGAGAAGATCAGCAGAGATGAAGCTTGAATCTACACTATAGACGGAATCTTCAATTTCAGTCAAATCAGAAATGTTTTTACTAGAGAGACTGCAATGAATTGGTCAACATCTGACAAAGAAGAAGCAGTACCGTTCTGGGCACAGCTATGAGGCAACCCAAGGAAATACAAAAAGAATGCAGTTTGGAAAAAGGAGAATAAAAGGAGAATAAAAAAGAAGCTGAAATAAACAAACTTGTAATAATAGCACAAATGATGGAGAAAAGGGCAAGGAAGATCAAGAATTGGTTAGCACCGAGAGAAGATGCACTGCATAATTTTTTGATTGAAACATCTGACTGGTCTACATCCACTTGTTGGTAAGCGGTTTAACAGCGTATTGCATGGAGAAGAAATGGAAGAGTAGCTAACATCCGGCAAAACCAGCCTGATAATGAAAGATTAAACAAAAGGGGCAGCACCAGGCAACTACAACCTAATTACCTGCTTAACAACAAATTTTAAATTGCTAAATAATGTTGTACATGGACAATCTGAAGCTGCATGAAAAACACCATCTGAAAAAAGAATCGCTTGTCAACACAATCCACATATATAGTAAAGATGTTGCAATGGACTAAACATCTGGTGGACAAATGTGCCACCCTTACCTTCAACAGGGGAAAATAGTGAAAACAGAAGAAATCAAGATAGCCTATTAAAAAAGATGCTGGATGAAGATCACTACATGGGCATCCTTCAAGCTGATAACATCAAGCACACTGAAGACAAAAAAACAGGGTAGAAGTTAATGTATTATGAGATGTATGAATGAAAAAGTTCTTAAAGACTTAGAGGAGGAAATGCCCTCAAGGAAATTAACACCGGGTCAGACATTAGATAACTAGCTGGATAATGGACTGAACTCAAGCAGAACTAAAAGCCCTGGATAGGAAGACTAGAAAAATAATAACAATGAATCATAGCCTTCATCCACGCAGCAATATTGGCAGACTCTGCTTATCAAGGAACCCAGGACAGCATGGATGTTGCAAGTACACCAGACAGCTGAAGAAGAAGAAGAAAAAAGGGCCACTGGAAGAATATCTGAAGGACAGTAAAGAAGATGCACTAAACCTAGACCATGAAGGCTTATTAAATACTGGAGAGGCCAAAGTGACTTAGAAGAAAACACGAAATGAAGAATAGAAAACAAACATGGTAAGGCAAAGTATGACATGGCCAGTACATAAAAAATAGCAGGCAAAGCAGATAACAACAAGACCTCTCAATGGCTAAAAGAATTGAAGATAGAGACAAAGAAGCTAATTCGGGATGCTCAAATCCAAACCTTTACGAAGAAATACATACAGAGCCAGAATTGAGAAGACAGCAACAACAGCAAATGCTGGAAAGAAGCTGAAGAAACAATGGAGCATCTAGTTAGCTACTGCAAGAGAATCACACAGACTGACTACAAACAGTGGCATGCCAAAGTAGTAACAATAGTACATTAGAATATCTGCAAGAAATACCACTTGCTTGGAAATAAGAACTGGTGGGACCACAAAATATTCAAAATAATAGAAAATGAAGAAGTTAAATTGTTCTGGGACTTTAGAATTCAAACAGACAAGTAACTGTTACATAACGCTCCAGACTTAACAATTGTTGATAAGAATGACAAAAAGGACTGGATGGTGGATGTGGCAGTACATGGAGACAGCAGAAGAGAAAGAACTGAAGAAAATTATCAAATTTAAAGATCTGCAATATAAATAGAACAACTGTGGCAAAAGAAAGAAAAGGTAGTGCCAATAGTAATAGGCACTTTGGGTGCAATCCCAAAACATCTGGAGTACCACTTGAACACCACTGGACTGACAAATCACTATCAACCAATTGCAAAAGACAGCTTTACTTGGAACAGCTTACATCCTGCAACAAAATCTTTGTCAGCATCAAACAAAAACTTGCCTATTCCAGATCCTTGGAAAGAACTTGGTAAGTGCACAAAAATGCCAAATCCAGTCTAAACAGTTGGCTGACTGTGCAACCAACCATAATGATATATTAAATTTATATGCCACCTAACTCCCAGCGAATAATTGTGGAGGGACAGTGTGGGGAGGTAATTTTCCTTCAAAAGCCTCTTCCTCATAGGTTGATCTCAAAGAGAATCTATGCACTTCAGTCAGTTCATCTCTAATCTTCATGAAATTCCTAAGACACATAAATATTTGCATTAAGAAGGCCTGGAACAGGAAACATTAATTAGAGCCTAATGAAAATGCAGTGTGAAGAGTAAGAGCAAATGATTAGCAGATGCAAAACTTACTGTAGCTATTGACAGCTGAGGCAATTTTCATGCTGTGAAATGTGTTGGCTGCAAAAGAACTCTAGCACGAAAAAGTTCTCTCTAAGATAATGTAAATGTTGTGCCATTAAAAACATTCCATATGCGATTAGATGCTTAGCATGAGAGATAAATTGTGTCTCTTGCAGAATTCACATTGCTTCTCTTTTATCCAGTTCATAGCTTTGTAAGCCAGCCTTAGGTTATGTGGAATATTCATACAACACTATAGATCATATTAACCATTGTAGACATCACAATGGTCACTGCTCCTGCTTCGCTCTTTTTATAGTCTCTATTGTAACATGCTAAGCAAAATGCTGCACAGGAATACAATCAAGAGTGAAGAGAGCAATGAAGTAAACAAAACATTGTCAAGACACTCTTTCCCAGCCCAACCCATCTACAAGTTTGTTGTTATGTGGAAAAATAGGAGGAGGAAGGTGTGTTGGATATGTTCCCAATCTTGAGTTATTTATAAAAATAATAAAGATAGGATATTATGCTGTTGTGTTAGGTTTGCCATCAACCATATTGTGAAGTATGCAGATGATACTACAGTAGTGGGCTTTATTCAAGATAACAATGAGGGTGCTTACCCCAAGGAGGTTGAGTGTTTGATGAACTGGTGTAAGAAAATCAGCCTAGTGTCAAAGCAAGAACATCCAATGTTTTAAACATTGGAAAAAATAAAAGAGATCATTGGTGATTTCACAAAAGGCAGGCACAGCCACACTCCTCTGGGTATTAATGATTCACCTGTGGAGATGGTTACCAACATCAAATTCCTGGGTGTGGAGTTAATGAGTAGGCTGGCTTGGTCGCTCAACAGCAAGACACTGGTGAAGTGGGCACAGCAGCTCCTGCATTTTCTGCATCGAATGAGAAAATTTATTTATTTATTTATTATTTATTTATTAATTATATTTCTACCCCGCCCTTCTCCCTGCGGACTCAGGGCGGCTTACAACCATTCAAAAACAAATACACAAATACAAAAATGCCAAATTCAACATGCCAATTAAAATGAAACATTACTCTAGAACCGAAAATTCATTTTAAATTATTTTAAAAACAAATTAAAATAACCCTTAGACCAGACTTGCTAACTTGAATAGCCATGTCTTGAGGGCGTGGCGGAAGGAGGGGAGATCCGGAATCACCCGGATCTCTGGGGGTAGCTCATTCCAAAGGGTGGGAGCTCCAACAGAGAAGGCCCTCCCCCTGGGGGTCGCCAGCCGGCACTGTCTGGCTGACGGCACCCTGAGGAGACCCTCTCTGTGGGAGCGTATCGGCCGATGAGAGGTAATCGGCGGCAGAAGGCGGTCTCAGAGATAACCAGGTCCGATGCCATGGAGCGCTTTAAAGATGATAATCAGCACCTTGAAGCGCACCCGGAAAGCCACCGGCAGCCAGTGCAGCTCGCGTAGCAGCGGCGTTACATGGGAGCGACGAGTCACTCCCATCACCGCCCGCGCGGCTGCATTCTGGACTAGCTGGAGCCTCAGGGTGCTCCTCAAGGGGAGCCCCATGTAGAGAGCATTACAGTAGTCCAGGCAGGAGGTGACAAGAGTGTGGGTGACTGTGCGCAAGGCGTCCCGGTCCAGAAAAGGCCGCAACTGGTAAACCAGGCGTACCCGGTAGAATGCCCCCCTGGCCACGGCCGTCAGCTGGTCTTCTAGTGTCAGCCGTGGATCCAGGAGGACACCCAGATTGCGCACTCTCTCCGAGGGGGCCAAAATTTCACCCCCTATAGTCAGCGACGGAGTCAGCTGACTATGCCAGGGCGCTGGCAACCACAGCCACTCGGTCTTGGAAGGGTTGAGCCTGAGTCTGTTTCTCCCCATCCAGACCCGTACGGCCTCCAGGCACCGGGCCATCACGTCAAGGGCATCATTGGGGTGGCCTGGGGTGGAGATGTACAGCTGAGTATCATCAGTGTACTGATGGAAATCCACCCCAAAGCCACGGATGATCTCACCCAGCGGTTTCACATAAATATTGAACAATAGGGGAGAGAGGACCGACCCTTGTGGCACCCCACAAGTTAGGGGCCTTGGGGTCGACCTCTGTCCCCCTGCTAATACAGACTGCGTACGGTCGGTGAGGAAGGAGGAGAACCATCGCATAACGGTACCT
>NW_015388419.1:80959-106540 GCF_001527695.2 Protobothrops mucrosquamatus
GCCCAGCCAGGTCTCGGTGATACCTGCCAGGTCCGCACCCCCCTCTTGGATAAGATCTTGGATGAGGGGGGCCTTGTTTACCATGGACCTGGCATTGCATAACATCAGCCGGTGATCCCGGGCCCGAGGATCTAAGATCCCTGGAAGCCGAGTAGAGCCCTGAGGACCGGAGCACCCACAAGCTTGTAAACAGCATGTGCGTGCTCCCGAAAACCGATATGGTCCTCTGCTCCCGCCATATCTGCCCCTCCCACTGACCGTACTAATCACACCAGCCTCCCTTAACCCCCAAACCTCCTCCCTCGTCGTTCTAATACCGCATCCCTCAGACAGGTCTGGCCTTGGCCTCAGGGAGGCATCCCCCATGCCCCCCCTGGCCATCCCCGAACCCCCTAAAAATTTGACAAAACACCCCTCTAAAAAATCTCTTAATTTTCTTTTCTTTGATTCCCTTCTTGCTGCATACCACCTCTCGGGGTTCCACACCCCTTCATCGAGGCAGGCCCTTAGGATTATACTAGGCCATGCCTGCGCGAGGGGGGAATCGCGCAGAGCCAGCAGTTCCATCCTGAGGTACATTCCGATCAACGGGAGGTCCAACAGCAGAAGGGGGGGGGGGAAAGGCCTCATGATAGTCAGTCTAGTTCAGGGACCTGAGGTAGATGAAAAAAGAAAACTAGCAGCAACAATTGTCCTTGTCCTTATGGGGAGGGGGGAATGGTAAAGAGTGCAGAATGAACAAAAAATAAGGGGTGAGGGGGGGAGGCGAGGGGGCAGACAACCCCCTCCAAGCCTCCACCGGACCTCCATTGGGCCCCCTCACCCCCAGCATCCTCTTGCCGGTTTCCGCCAACCTTGCACAGCCCCTACCACGTCATAGAGCCACGGGGCCCAAAAACACCCCCAAGGCCTCAGCAGCGGTAGGGCGATCTTCCGGAGTGGCCGCCGACTTCCCCCCTGCCATCCAGCCGCCAACAACCTCGGCCTACAGGCTGCCGGGCCCCAACCATACAAGTCGCCGGGCCTACGTCGGGCCTTCGCCGCGTCCATATTCGCGACCGGCCGTCAGATCTTTTTGGCGGCCTACGGAGCCACTGCCGGTCGACTCCCTCTGACCATCGAAAGCCACCACAGGTCGACTCCCTCGGGCCGCCAAAAGCCACTGCAGGTCGACTCCCTCGGGCCGCCAGAAGCCGGCCGCAGGATCTTCTGGCGAAAGGCCTCGGACTAATCGGCCGTCGACTCCCTCGGCCCTCGGCCTCCGCAAGGCACAGGCACAGGCATCCGCGCCCGTCGGGCACTCACCGGCTCCTGCCAAGCCCAGGCACACAAGCCCGGGCACGCTCCACCGGGCCCCCGCCAAGTCCTCCGTCCCAGCCGGATCCTCCGCCGGGCCGAGTCCTTCGCCGGGCCGAGTCCTCCGTCCCAGCCGGGCTCCCGCCGAGTCCTCCGTCCCAGCCGGATCCTCCGCCGGGCCGAGTCCTTCGCCAGGCTGAGTCCTTCGCCCAATCAAATCCTCCGCCGGGCCGAATCCTCCGAAATCCTCCACCCAGCCGAGTTCTCCGGGGCCGGGGAGTCACCCCAACAGGCTGCCAGCAAGCTCAGCTCCCTAAACTAGGGTCACGGCAAAGCCCCCGACCCTCGAGAGGCCCCCCAATTCCGCCGAGGGCTCCGCTTCATCACGGAGCTAACCCCGGTAGGTCCGCCATCTTAGTTTTACCAGTATTCTTCCTTTCCCTGTCCTTACCACTTTCTACAGAAGGACAATTGAGAGCATCCTGTCATATCACATTACAGTCTGGTTTGGAAACATCGCTGCTTCAGACAGGAAGGCGGTGCAGAGAGTGGTGAGGATGGCATTTATTGGCATTTCCCTCCCTTCTATCCAGGACATGGCACATAAGCATTGTTTGAGCAGAGTCCGCAAGATTGTCTGGGACACTACACATGCTCTTCACGATCTGTTTTCCTTGTTACCTTCTGGGAGGAGGCTTCGTGGTATCCATAGCAGAACATCCAGATTCAGTCACAGTTTTGTTCCATACAGTATTAACCTTGTGAACTCTCAAGCTTTCTCCTTCTGCTACTGTATGTATTCAAGATGGACAGTGATTAATATTTATATGTATTTATATGTAAGGGTGTAAGTATATACATATGTTGTATATAGCACGTTTATATGTGTGTTATGTATGTGTACACTTTTGAGAGCAAGCAACAGAATTTCATTTTTTAATGTGTGCCAGTGTCCAAAGTAAAAAATGACAATAAAGGTTATCTTATCTTATATAAATAAACAAATAGGTGAGATGAAATAATGAAATGAAATGAAATGGCCATTTTAGGGCTTAGTTTGGGAAATAAGTTCCACATTTGGCAATGTGTACTTAATTTTAAAAGACTTTGTTAATGATACGTGATATGCTTTCCTGGTAAATAAAAGCATTTTACATTTCAAAAATTGAGGCCTGGAAATTTTAAGGAAGTGGGAAGAGATATCTCTTTTTGTTTTTATTATATAACTTATTGGATATATAAAAAATATTCAAGTCTGACTTTCCCCTTCACTTGTTTTACAGTGGTTAGACCAAACGTGAAAAATGGGATGGGAATGATTTCATACCTCCTGTTTCCAGAATATATGTTTTTTTAATCTAAACTGCTGTTTTAAAATATTTCCCATATGGTCACAAAAACAGGAGGAGTTGAGGTGAAACAGGATCTTAAATTCTCATGTTGTTTTCAGAACAGTGACCGTAGAAAGATGCCAGATTCTGAACCAATGACTGATTTCTGTATCCCAAAGAGAAATGTGCAGAGAGTCATATGTATGACCTGACCTTTGAAACCAATTATTTCATTTTGTTCTTGGGCAACAGTCCTGTGAGCAAGAAGGATGGAGAAATAACAAAATCTTTGTCCACTGTAGTATTTCTCTCCCCCCTTGTGCTTCTCCAGTTGTGATTTCTGTAGCCTCATCTAATCTATCCCCCAGGACAATTTCTGTAGTAATTGCAAGGGATTTTATAGGGACTGTATAATATCCATCACTGTTTCATTTTAAATGACATTGGAATCAAAGGTCACTGCAAAGGAACTTAAAGAAGGTGCATTTTTCAAAGTGAAGTTCTAAGGTTGAGAATTTAATGTGAACTGGAGGTGCCAAAATTCACAAAGCTTGCAACACAAAAGGGGCTAGTTTAGCATTAGAGAAATGCTTAGGTAAGATACTGTGTACATCAGAAAATCAATGGTTAGAAGATAATTGACTTGCTTTCCCAATAGGGATCCCCTCGCCCCCCCAAAAAAAGTCCAGTCTTCACCATCTGATTTTAACTCAGTTAAGCTAGACAGATTCCTATCACTACTAAAATATATTGTGTAACTTTTGTATCTAGTTGTCATTTGTGTGTTTGTGTGTGCGTAAAGTATTAAGACAAAAAATAATAAAAAAGTTACATTTACATCTAATGAACTGCCTGCCTGTGTTACTTATTATCCTAAGTCAGATCTATCATCACCTGATCTTTATTACAGGTGCCCCATGCATACCTTTTTTAGGCAACTACACTTGTGAACACCAAACCAGGCCAAACAACTTTTGAGCAATGAACTAGGCATCAAAGCAACCAGTACAAATTATTGTCACAAAAGCACCAGAAAAATAATTCCACCTTTTATTAGATTGGCTTCAGGATTCTCCTCTGAAACTCAGTTAGTCATGACTAAAGTTGAGTTGACTTTTGTGTAGTTATCTCATGGGCATTTCATGCGAACTCATGGCACCTAGGCAACCCTGAGTGTTTGGAAGTCTCCTGCATTCTTGGACCCCTTTCCTTTTCATTTTATCAAAATTGGCAACTGAATTTCATGGTTGACTACATTCATTGTGCTTCTTCCCCACTCCATTTTTTTTTATTTCCCAATTTTCTGGTAGAATCCTTGAGGGATTCAGGTAGCTGATCTTTTGGTCCTTTAGCACAAAAATTAAAGGTGTACTACAGTATGCCACCATTTCTCTCATGCAAGCCCAAAATCTGGTTTTCTCTTGAGTAGATGTTGAAGTAACCTGATGATCTGCAAAGAGAAGAGATAAGGAAAAAAGTACCATAATTTGTATCAGTAAAATATGCCAGCAACACATTGAATTCTACTATAAACCTGGACAAAAATGAATGAAAAATGATGAAAAAAGATCCAAAAGCGTTTTAAGACAAATAATACTACAGAATACTACATCAAACACTCCAAAACTCAGAATATCTGAATATTCTGTGTTCTGTATGGAGCCAAATTCCAAGTATTTTAGTTTTGTTCCCTCATTTTTCACCACAAAAGTAAAGGAGGTGGTAATCTATTCTATAGAGCAGTGCTTTTCAACCCATGGTACATGTATCACTGGTGGTACTTCGGCACCTGGCAGGTGGTATGCATACGAGGGGTTGAAAAGCACTGTTAAATAAAAAGTGTAAAAAAAGAAGTGTAAAAGTGTAATGGGGGGATGAGCTAAAGCAGTGGCAGCACCGCACAGGCCTGTGGGAGAGTCAGCTGGAGCTGCGGTGTTGCTGAGTCTCTGCTGATCGTTCAGGATCGGAGTGGGGCTCCAGTTGATCAGTGTGGTGCTCCAGCTGATTGGTGTGCAGCTCCAATTGATTGACACTTCCAGGAGCAGCGCACAGCCTGGGGGAGAGGAGTCAGCTGGAATCGCACCAAAGAGAAAAAGAGGAAGAGGGAGAAGAGAGGAGAGGATATAAAAGGAGGAGGCTTTGACGGGGAAAGAGAAGGGGATGGAGAAAGAGAGATGGAGAAGAGGAAAGGCTTCTTTGAGACAAGCAGAGGGAGAGAAGGGGATAGAACAGTGCAAAGATTAATGTCAGAGAAACAGGCGCACATTTCCCATTAAAAGTGAGGTAAGTGGGTGTATAGATAGTCCTCAAACAATTGAGCCCAAAATTTATGTTACTAAGTGAGAAATTTGTTAAATGAGTTTTGTCCCATTTTACAACTTTTCTTGCCACATTTGTTAAGCGAATCACTGCAGTTGTTAAATTAGCGACACGGTTGTTAAGTGAATCTGGCTTCCCTGTTGAATTTGCTTGTCAGAAGGTTGCAAAGGGGGGTCACATGACCCTGAAACATTGTGACAATAATAAATGTGAGTCAGTTGCCAAGCATCCAAATGTAAATCACGTGACCCTGGGGATGCTGCAACGGTCATAAGTCTGAAAAATGGTCATAAGTCACTTTTTTTCAGTGCCTTTGTAACAGTCACTTATTGAACTGTTGTAAGTTGAGGACTACCTGTCCTTTATCACTTTTTTTCCTTTTTTTGGGTCATCAAGTTTTTGACACCTTGCTAGGCGACTGGTGGTACTCGAATATTGCCATTTCCTAAAAGTTGTACAATCAGTGAAAAGGTTGAAAGGACTGCTGTAGAGTTTCAAAGGTTAGTGGGATAGTGGTACTGCTACCTACGTCCACCGTACTGGTAACCAGTGAATAAAAGAAAAAAATGACATGAGAATAAATTTAAAACTTCATAGTTTAGTTATTCTAGTCTGCTTCCATAGAGAACCATGGATATTCAGCAAAAAAAGTAACACAGAGTGATTTGCTTCAATAAACAATAGCACTAACAAAAAATGCACTTCTTTGACTATTGATTTTAAAGTGCTATCTCTTTCTAATTTCTAATGGAGCTCAGCATGAAACAACCAGCCACAAAGGTTCAGTAAACTAAGCAATAAAATCTTCCTAGTTTTCAGACGCCTTGAAAGCATCAACAAGTAAAAGGGAGGGAGGGAGGGAGGAGGGAAGGAAGGAAGGAAGGAAGGAAGGAAGGAAGGAAGGAAGGAAGGAAGGAAGGAAGGAAGGAAGGAAGGAAGGAAGGAAGGAAGGAAGGTAGAAAGTGAAACAAAATTTTAGAAGTGCCAACTGATTAATGTTTTTTGTATGGCCTACTAGTTTGGAACAACAGTAACTATTTCCCTTTTGGTGTATAATGGGGGATCTAATTGAATGCTGGCATAAAGAAGATCAAAGTTTGCTTCTATCCTCAGAACATCTCATTTCTGGAACTACTTCAAGTAGCATTATATGTTATCTAAGACTATGGTGTCATCCATAAACACCTCTCTTCCATATAATTTGCATTCAAAATATGCTTAATGATCTTGTCTAGCTCAATCTAACTTTGTCTAGCCAGTGGATCAATGTTAAGTAGTCTGTATTTCTGGATCCAACCCATCCTGAATATTTAAATGTCTTCTTGTGAAGTGTAGCAAAGATGCTCAGAATTCAAGTACATGAAGTTAATCAGAGATGGGAATAAACTTCATCTGGAAACCTTGAGATTGGACATCATATTCTGTTGCTTAGCTACTGTTACATTCAAGGTGAGAAAACACAATGATAACTTTTCACTCAATGATTTATATAGAGCTAGATTCAAAATAAGACTGGAACTTTTTGTATTCATTATATAATTTTATGGAAGCATGTAGTGTTTAATTAGAAGATGACGCCCAAAGGTATGCAATATCTTTCGGATTTGATATTGGGATTGGATAAAGAAGCGTATTAGGTGAGTCCAAGGTGAAATAGGAAAACGGTTTTTCAGATGAAAGAGCTGCTTTCATGATTGGCATTGAAGCACTGATTCTCAGAATGACAGCTGAGACTTGTTACTTTTCCGTGCTCCCCATAAAAATCGGTTCAAATGCTTCTGCTTTGGAGGTTTAGTCTTGAGGAAAAAAATGTGAGAAATTACTTTTCTTTTTTTAAGTTACCAAGTGAAAGATCCTGAATTCATTAATGCAACTATCTCTACCAGTAATTGAATTCTGACACAATTTCTTTAAGAACTTAGTTGGATTTAATTGGCCTCACTCACATGTAGCGCATTGGATTTTTATAAGACATCACTCAGGCAGATAGTTACTTGCCAATTTACAGTTCTCTTCTTTAGAAATGTCCATATTATCTCCAGCTTGATGGGACTGTGAAAAATTGCAGATGATTTAGGGAGCTAACTCTTTGGATGTTTTCTGACTCCTAAAAAAACACGTAAAAATCCATGCTTTTATTTATTTCTTTAGTTAACTGTTTGATTTATATTCCACTTTTCCCTTAGGAACTCAAGACAGCAGGCACAGCTGTCCCTCTCCCCATTTCCTCCCCACACCACAAACCCTGAGAAGATTAGGCTAAGTGACAATGTCAGTCTAGGACAGGGGTCTTCAAACTTGGCCCTTTTATGACTTGTGGACTTCAACTCCCAGAATTCCTTAGCCAGTGTGCCTGGCTGAGGAATTCTGGGAGTTGAAGTTCACAAGTCATAAAAGGGCCAGGTTTGAAGACGCCTGGTCTAGGAGCTTCAAGAACAAGGCAGAAGGTTATTATGGCCTCACAAAATTACTTTCATTCTGTTTTTTAACCTACTCCCTTCTGCTTTCTGTTGCATTTCTTCTAAGCTACTTTGTATTCTCATTTAAAAGTGGAATTATATATTGTGCATGTTAATGTTTTTGGAGTCAAGTGAAGTTAAAGAAAATCTCCTTCAAGTCAACATTGGAATAACAGGAAAAAGCATTCAGCCAGTCAGCACTATGAAACAGCTGCCAGAGTGTCACCAGAGATCCCCAGAGATGTCTGCTTTGGTACCCCTAACCCAGGCATGAGTTTTGCAATCTGTGTCTTTATTTTCCCCTGTAATGGAGACATTGATGGGGCATTAAAGTGAAGGCTTTATAAGGGTCTCTTTCTTGCTGCCGCTACTACTGGAAACACTTGCCTGCATGTGCTCTGCTAGGAGGCACTTTAAACTTGGGACAAGCCTACATTTCCTACAGATAAAATGCCATCAAACTATTTAGCTAATTGGGACACCTTGGGTCGGTCATTTTCAGCTCAAGGAAGGAAGCCAGTGGTGGGATTCAGCCAGTTTGCACCACTTCGGCAGAACCGATAGCTAATTTTTTGTTGCCGAGGCCCAAAATGGACTTCCGGAAGCGGCATCCACACAGAGAACCGTTTGTTCACATATTTGAATCCCACCACTGAAGGAAGCAATAGCAAACCACTTCTATAAAACCTTGCCAAGAAAACTGCAAGGATGTGTCCAGGCAGTTTCCAAGAATCAAATATGATTGAATGGAAACACACACACACTCACACACACAGTGTTAAGACATGAAAAACAAGGAAAATGGATATATATGTTGACATGGGATTCCATTTAAGAAGACACAGTTCTGTCCAATATGGTTAAGAGATGGCTGGATGGATGAATGCTTTACTTAGGTTTGGGTTACAGATTTTTTTTTCAGAGGTTCTCTTTCTTATGCTCTGGTGTATTCATAGCTACATCTGCTTTGAGTTTCATTGAACAGACATTTCCTCTAGCTTGGTTAAAAACCCTGCACAAAAAACCATTCTTTCTTGGAACCTGCCTGAGAAATTTTAGTTGCTGAGAGTCTCACATACATTAGTAACTGGGTACAGATATCTCAAATAATTACAGTATGGTGCACTTTTCAACGTATTTGTGTTGGAGCAATATTCCATGCCATTATTACATAAGCATTTGCTATACAAAGGTTTCTATAACCCCTTTCTATCTTCTTTCTCCTGTCTCAGTTAACTCATAGCTCACCAATTATCTAGCCCAATGTTTAGATTTCAGAGCAATGATGAGTAAAAAAGTAGTTGCAAGAGAGCTTTTGAGAGGCACAAGGTCTGGTGTTTAGTAATAATTGCAGTGTTTCTATTTTCACAGTTACCCATTCAAGTCAAACAAGAAATGGCTGGTTAAAAAAAAAAAAACCACTTATGGGAGAAGTAGTTGTCATCTATTGAGAAAGTTTGGACCTCATGCTGTTCAAGTTCTGTTCCAGGAAGCAACTAACAGCAGTTAGAAGATAAAAATGCTTGTGAAAAAAAAATGCTCAGATGCAACATTTCTAACCTATGCAGCTTGATCTGATAATATACGGCTAAGACAGAAATAATGTCAATAGGTAAGACAGAAAATAATACCAACCAGTGCAAAAGCCATTTCTCTCTCCCTCTAACATACAGTATCTTTCTTTTGGCTGCTGCCTCGTGTTTAAGAGACACAATTGTGGATTTTCACAAAGCAAGTCTGATTCATTGTGCACATCACAATTCTATTGTTATCAGCATTTGTGTACTTTCCAAAGCATCTCACAGAAGTGCAGACTGAAATATTATTATTTATTCCTATTTTCTGGCCAAAATTGGAGGCAAAAAAAAAGGGTCTTTTTGTCGGGGAAACACGGTAGTTCCACACAACCAATACATAATAATAAGAACTGCAGTCACTAATGCAAAGGAAAGACAATAGTCTTCCTTAAACTCCTTCTAGAAACTACGGACTGTCCCTGATAACCAGAGATATTCAGAATATGCATATGTTAAAAATACTTGGTACAATTGTTATAATTTTAGTACTGATTTTATAGAAAAAATTAGGGAAGATCCTCTCAAAGCTACATACAATCTTTAGGGTTTTTTTTAAAAAAAATTTCCCCCGAAACATATTATTCTACATGCATATTTTTTATAATCCATGCATAGATTATGATTGCAGCTTTGAAAACCAGGGAGTATTAGGACATTGTAATTGGCATATCTAGATACCTTTAGAATGGATATATTTGCATTTTAGACGGTTTTCATAATGTGGCTAATTTGTTGGAGAAAAGAATACTGCAGTAAGTATTGGGTTAAAGTTGGCTTGTTGGAAGAAAAAAAAACAATAAGAAACTGTAAATAAGATCACTGGAAAGAGAGAACTGATTCACTCATATCATGCAGTTTTAAGACCTTTTATTTTTCTCTAGATTGCAATATTCTGTACTATTACCTGGAAGAAACTGTCATTATCATTAAATCAAGCATATAACTCTTGAAAGATGATTTGCTCTACAACTGCATACAGAAACATTCTGGTTCTGCAGTGGGACCATTTCCTTTTCCTATAACAGCCATGTTGCAAATATCAAAGCAACATGTATTCTGTCTATAATTAATAACAAACAAATCTCTAATAAAATGATAAGTGCCCTTCTGTTTAATTACTGGCCCTATCAGTTTCCCCCAGCTGGTCATTAATCCTTGGTAAATGACCCAAGCCATGATTGTTATTACTTACTGTATTACTAATCTAATTTAGACTGTTAAAATATATTCTGACAACTCTGGGTCCTCCTGGGGATATGTGTAGGATGGATTGGCTTATAAATTAAGAACTCAATGATGTATAAAGAACAGGTTGCAAGTAGGTTACTCCTACTGGTAAATTACTCCTACAACAGATGGGGACAGGATGGTAAGGGACTGATACCTATTTATAAAAGCTGCAGTTACAGAAGAATTTTTTTTTAAAAAAACCTCCCAACTATTAGAATATGCATATTGGAAGATGCTTATTAGAATATGCTAGATGCACAACCTTTCCCAGGGAATTGCCTCTTTGACATAATGGAAGAGCACAGTAAGTTCAATTACTTTAAGAACCACGATCTCAGATATTTGAGTTAGTGGTAGGGCCATTTTGGCCAATAAAGCTAAAAATGGAGAAATGAAGATAAGGGCTGATCACAGAGGGGGGTGAAGGCAGGTGAGATTCTGCAGCTGTGAAGAAAGCTGATTTAACTAGGAAAAGGTGGCCCAAAGCCAAATGCAGAAGAAAACTGTAGTAAGTCACCTCTGTGCTGTTGCCAAAACCCTGTGTGGTTAAAGCTGGAATGTTTAGATGAGATTGGATGCCAAATGAAAAGATCCTCAGGTCAGAACTATGGAAGAATACTAAGCTTTCTTTCATACCTCTAGAGATGGTGATTTGGTTAAACCAGAACCACAAGGAAGTCTGGTTAATGCTGATACCAGTAGTGGAAATATTCCTGGTTTTACAAAGACAAATCTAATAGGAACATGAAGTATGAGAACCATGATTGATGTTGGGAAATTCAAAACTGTCGGAGAAGAAATAGTGTACTGAAGTAAACTTGGATGGTGTGGAATGGGTCACTTTAAACCAGATGTTTACATGAGACTAGGTACTGGACAGAAGTGGAAGTGATAATCAGAAAATAAATCATTAAGTATGTGTTTAACTGTAACCTAATAAATAATGGGCTCATATCTGCTAAAATTAATGGATATGCAATGATGATCTCTGAAACACTACAAGTGTGGGGTGGAAAATACTGAGGAATTATAAGGCAAATTACAAGAGATGCTAAATGCAACATCTAAAAATGAAGCAAATTATTAGGAGGAAAAATTGAAAAAAGGAAGAAATTACACAAAGGTTGGATTAAATAAATGCACCAATGAAGGAGCTGGGATAAAGGAGTTTGCCAGCACCTGCTTCATGTAATATAAACACATATTTAAACTAGGAAAACATTCTGTGGGCAACACTGTTATATAATAATTACATAAC
The DNA here is from genome assembly GCF_001527695.2 of Protobothrops mucrosquamatus. NCBI lineage: Eukaryota > Metazoa > Chordata > Lepidosauria > Squamata > Viperidae > Protobothrops > Protobothrops mucrosquamatus. The sequence goes on from NW_015388419.1 coordinate 92,430, forward strand.
AGGAAAATGGAGTATAATAGGCAAGTCATTCAGGACATTCTTAGATTTAAATTATGGAGCTGATCATACATTATTAGCATCAAACACAAAGTTTAAATTTAAGCAGTTGAAGAAAATAAGATTTGCCAGCATTGTTTGAATTGAATATATAGCACTGAACAGATAGTAGATTTAACTTGACCTATGTAGACTTAACTTATGTCAAAGAGACCACGAACAGTTATGTAAAGAGATATGAAACAAAGGAGAATATTTGTAGCTCAGGGTTGACATGAGAGGTCCTTGGTACTCTCTGAGCTTGCTTGTTTTCTTGCAGACGTTTCATTACCTAAACTAGCACTGATGATATCACCTAGTTTGGGTAATGAAACATCTGCAAGAAAACAAGCAAGCTCAGAGAGTATCAAGGACCTCTCAGATATGAAACAATAAAAGAACTAAATATTCAAGAACTAACTTTTGTGATAATTTAAAAAAGGACAGGATGATAATGACAATTTAAGGAAGGACAGGATCTGGATAAGGAAGGATAGAAGAAGATAAGGAAAGACAGGATGATGATAATTTAAGGAAAGACAGAATTTGTAGCAACAGTAACAAGTGAATATAATGAATGAATGGAGACTTTCAGTTTCAAGGAAGAAAGGATATGGAAAGATCTTAATCAAAAATGTCAACATATACATGAAAATAAACAATAAATAAGATTTATAAAGAGAAATAACAAGAAAACGTATAGTTAAAGTTGGATTATTCAAGTGTAATCATTAAATATATTTTCCAAGAGATAAACCTAGTATACAAGTCTAATAGAAGGTAATACAATTTAAAGAAAATGAGAAAGTCCTCATGAATATACTTTACAAGTAGAAATACAGAATGACAGAATAATTTGCAGACTTAGAATAAATTCTTTTAGAAAATTAGTTATAAGAGATAGTATATTAGCTGTTCGAGCACAGGAAAAAAATATTAAATTGTAGGAGAAGAGGCAGTTAAAATGCTAATAGTAGTATGTCACAGTCCCTAGGAAGAAGACTGTCCCTAGAGATAGGAAAAGGAAGCATCAAAAAAACCTGCAAATTACTGAACTGTTATATTAATTTTAATGCAAGGAAAATTTTGCTTAAGGCCTTACATGAGGAGAGAAATGTTAATGCCAATGAGCAGTCAAATTCCAGAAAAATTAGAAACAAAATATTGAATAGCTAACGTAATATGGATAACAAAAGGAATAAGAGGAAAAAAATGTAAGAAGAAAGAAAAAGAAAAGAAAAAGAAAGAAGAGTTTTCTTTGCTTTATTGAGCAAAGGCACAGGCTTTTTTTATAGGCATTTAATTATGTGGATCATGCCAGAATGTGAAACTTGGATAGTGAGATGGGCTGTGTCTAAATTTGATCAATAAGGAAATAAAATAAAATTTGATAAATAAATATCTAAAGTCAGTTTGTGTGCCAAAAAACATGAATATGCCTCTAAGATACCTTTACAATGACAAAGTTTAGTAACAACTAAATTTGGAGAAATAAAGTATTCAAACTATAGAAAATAGGGATGCATGTTATCCCATATATTTCTAACTTGTACAGTATAATGAATATATTATAGAAACAGCATGACTGGAAGAGATGACAGCTGGAATAAAATTGGGTGTCAAAACACTAAGAATTTTGAGTTGTGCTGATGATACCACTTTGTTAGCTGAGCTTAGAAAAGTACATTATGAACATAAAAATGGAAACTAAAAAAATCCAGGTTAATTTTATATATTAAGAAAAAAGTAATGTCAGCCAGGAGGTACAGTTGCAGACAAAGAATTTGCTATGTTTTGTTTTTCAGGGCTCAAGAAAATATAAAGATGAATGGTGTACTTGAGAAGTAAAGAGAAGATCAATCCAAGAGAGGAGGACAATCACAAATCCAAATCAGGAAGAATTTGAATTCAGTAATGAATAGCAAGATCAGAACAGTCAAACAACTTAAAAAAAACACAGTAGCAATGAATGGCTGTGAAAGTCAGGCATGAAAAAGAGAACGAGAAAGAAAGTTTTTTCCTTTAAATTACACAGAGTTGCCTTGGAAAGCAAGACAAGTGGCATATAAATTCAATAAATAAACAAAAAAAACCTCACATTTTTTGAACATGTGTCACAAGCAAACTACCATGTTGGAAATACTACATTCATCTGGAAAAGTTCCATCTATGCGATTGCTAAACATTAATACCATCTTGATGGCAAAAAAATAAATCAATGCCTGGATAAATCTTTTGAAGTACAATCTTGCCTTAACAACTACAGAAAATTTCTAATGCACATTTCATTTATGTAGGTTTGTTGTGCAAATTTCTCCAATGTCCTTTTTTAACATGTAATTTCTCAGTGCAGGTGTTTTAAGACAATTTCCTACTAAGGTAAGCTTTACAAAAAAAGCCAAAGAAAGAAAGCAAAACCTGTTTTATTACACACACTTTTCGGTACAAAAACCTGAGGTAGATTCATTTTGTACATAAAGTATACATTATTTTTCAAATAGCTGTATCATATCAAGACTGTGTCAAGACTGAATATCAGGCTTGTCAGATACTATATTTTTTCTATCCTACTCTATGGAGTAGAGAGTTGGTCTCTGACAAAAGGCCACCTGAAGAGACTAGAAGCATTTGAAATGTGGATTTACAGGCGGCTGTTACGTATAAGCTGGGTTGACAAGAACAGAAATGAGGAGGTGATAAGCCGCCTGGGAAAGCCAAGGGAAATTATCAAAACAATTAAAAAACGAAAATTAGAATATTTCAGATATGTGATGCGACACCCAGAAAAATACAGCATACTCCATTTAATCCTCCAGGGAAAGATTGAAGGCAAACGAGGTCCAGGCAGAAGAAGAACATCGTGGCTTCAAAATCTAAGGGATTAGTTTGGACAAAACTCAGCAGCACTTTTTTGTGCGGCTGCTGATAAAAACAGGATCGCCAACATGATCGCCAATGTCCGATAACGGATATGGCACAAGAAGAAGAAGAAGAAGTGTCATAGACCTTTTTGCATTTGTGCTTATTTCTTAGTGTAGAAAGAGAGGTATTAGAGATCCATTTTGTTACTAGATTCCATTTGTGCCATGGCAGAGTCTATTTTGGCAGAGCTTGCAAACCCACTCACTTAGAAGTCCTCAGAGAATGTATTTTATATCCTTAGTGTTTATTGCTTAACAGTTGGAGGATAGAACATTTACTCTCTCAGTTAAAAGAGAAGCAGCACTGAGGCCATTCAAAGGAATGTAAAGCAATGCTGGGATTTAAAAGAATGCAGAGAAAGCAGGAGATAAACAGCAGCACTATTACCATTGGATGTTTTCAAAGCTTAGCTTTTCGTATGTTTTGGACTTCCTAAGGCTTTTGTTGTTGTTGGTTGGGATAAAATAATGTTTTCAATAAATAAATTGTAGTCCTTTAGTTGAGACCTCCTCTAAATTTGCAACTTCTCAGCAACTTAAGGATTATGGCAACCACAAGAACTTTAGTCTGTAGAAATACATTTGCAAAATACAAATTCAGGTACATACAAATGCCCTTTGTTATGTATATGTTTCATTCAAATGTATGCCATTTCTAATTCAATAGAAAGGTGAATTTGTGCACTTGCTGTGGCCATGTGGCCATGTGGCCTGTTCAGATATTTGCTCCTTTGAACATTTGAGGCTGAGAACATGCCTGACTTCCATCACTTCTGACAGAACAAGAGGTGGAAACCTCTCAGTGAATGAATTCCAAGTGCTATAATTTTGTCTCGTGTACCTGACAGGAAGACTTTTACAAGTGTCATTTTGCAGCCTGAAACTAATAGTTTATTTAAGGAATGTGCACAACTGCATTCAGGCAACCACTTCAGAATGAATACACATCCCTGGATGAGAAGATGCCTTAAATCAATACATGCACCCATCCTTGACAGAAAGAGTAAGTGAGTGAAGGTTTATTTTTGCTCAGTTGGGTTACCCAATGTAATTGGGGCTGCTGACTGCACTCAAGAAGAGGCCATAACCTGTTCTGGAATGAAGAATTTTTTTCAACCAGAATAAATTTTCAGAGGAGAATACAAGCTGTATCTGACACCTGGAAGCCATGCAGGAAGCCACCTGATAAACATCAGGTGTCATTTCTCTTTATGTGCTGTTGTGCAGGTATTTGGATGTTTTACAGCTGGCCCAAAACTGTCTAACACAATCTGAAAAAAAACAGAAGTAGTCATATTGGCTCATAGTAGGAATGCTAAAATCCACAGTAGAGCTTTAATTTCTTTTTAGCATACTATCACACATTTTATTTCAAGATGGTACCCTTACTTTAGGAGTAACTGTGGCTGATTGGAATCTTGATGTGAATAAATCACAGATGCAACTCTAGTTATGAGACATTGAGGTTACAAAAGGCTCCTTGCCTTTTTAATTTAAATTTGAAAACGGTGAGAACTGTAAGAGTAATAAAGAGTCATTTGGTGGAATATTCAAAATATTTTTAAGAAAAAGATAAAGTTCACACCGCAGTTATTTTTGCTAGGTATTATGGAAGATTTGGATGCCAAAGAAATGAATTTGATGTTGAATCTTATAACAGCTGCAAGATTATTAGTAGCTCAATATTGGAAGATGGATTGTTTGCCTACTGTAGAAGATTGGTCGCNAAATACTATTGACTCCATGTGTAGCAAAATAATTATTTTACTAAAAAGCCAAGTGGGAGTAAGGCAAAGCCAGAAGTGAGGTTTTGAGCACGAAAGTTTCCCAGTTAAAGTTTCCCCTTTTTGTTCCTATCTGTTAGCTCACAAGTTGTATTTAAAGAAGGTGTTTTGGTAATTGTTCCTGCAAAGGCAGGCTGGATCGCGAGCTGTTATATTCCATTTCCCAGCCTGTGGCCTTGGAGTGGTGGGCCAATGTTTCGGGACAGCAAAGTGCTTCATTTCAGTTTTCCCCCTATCCCACCGTTCCCTCCCCTCATAATTCATGGCAGACTGGCATCTAGTGAAGCAAAGCTGGAGGGTAAGGATGGCAGTCCTGACAATAAAGGACAAAGCTTTCTAGAAGAGATACTGTAGATTAGAGGGAGGAATCTGAAGAAACAGTGAAAAGAATCATGTTCTATGAGGTAAAGTTACTGTTGAAAGAAAGCCTCCATCAGGGTCCAGTCCAAGCTGGGAATAAACCAAATGAGACTGCTTTAGAAAGAAGGTTGTAGTTTATTGAAGGACAGAGCCAGACAGAAGCATGGCTCTGGGAAAACTGACCACATGTTCCTAGGAGTGGTGGGTTTTTATATCTTCCTGGGCTTTTGTGTTTGGAGTTGTTTCTGTGTGAGGCTTTGTATTTCCTGTGTCATGTACTTTGACCTGATTCTGAGTGTTTCTTTCTGGTATTCTGATGGTGGTGGGTTAATCCTATTATATCCTAAAGATCATATCCGCCTTCCCTGGGGCTGTGGCTGATGGCTATGTCCTGTGTTGGATTTTTTGGGGTGAGGGGTTGTTGATTCTTTGTCTTTTTAATCCCATCAGCTCCAGCTTTCTGGCTCCAACCTTCCTGAATGGATTATGATATCTGCATTTCTACAGAGCTGGTTTCTGCTTGGGGGAGGGAGACTTGGGGCTATTAAGAAAAATAGGCATGCTTTTCTGCCTTTTTAAGATCTTTTGAGGAAATATAATATTCTGCCTTCTTAATATTTCCTTCTCTGGTGGGGCTGACGTCCCACACTAGTGTAGCAAAAACAGAAAGGCAGATTTCTTTATGTTTTTCAGGGATCTGGAACTGATGGAACTGGTAATGGGCAGAAATATATGACAAGACAATGAGGAAAGAGGTTATGCAGTGCTTTAAAAGAAGAACAAGTCTGTACTGGATATAGTGAGATGACAAAATGCACTTCAGCAAGGACAATCACTGGGTTTGACAGCCATGGAATGATGCAATACAGATTATATTAAGAGTACTTTTTAATAAATATTTTATTAAATATTTTATTTTATTTCCCTATTCCCAGCTGCAGTCTGCAGTCTGCAAAAGTGAAAGTGTCCAGGAACAATGAAGAGTCTTATCTGAGTCTGGGCTTCAAGCCAAGTTTCCCTTAAACATAATAAATTGTAGTGCCGTAATTCTCCATTAGATGTCGTTGACAACTTCTTCCAGCTTTCCAAATCCAAGCTTATTTTGCAAACTTTCAAATATTTTTTTCTAAAAAAAGTCTCAAAGGTAGTTTTAGTCCCCAGATTTCATAGCTATAGATCTGTATTAGTTCCAAATTGATCTTGTAGTTTCCTCTGTTTTTTCCCCAAAACAATTAATTCACTGCTTTTCTTTTCCTGAGGGAGCCGGGCAATAACTTCCCTTCCTTCTCTCATTGGGGAGGATTCTTTGCTTTGGGCATTCTTTTTTTCCCAGGAAAATAGTGTTATAGCATAAAAAGAGGATAAAGTCTCACCCAATTCCATCCATGTTGCTTAGAAATTGCTAGTTAGTGATTGTCTGGGATTGTCAGCAGCTTCTGACTGGCCACACGAATGTAGCCAGTCTTTCCCCCACCAGTTTGGAGGGCTTCCTTGGATCCAGCGGAAGGGCCGATACCCCTCCCTGATTGATGAGGGTCCCCTCCTCCTTTGTCGCCTCTTCGGGGCAACTTTCAACCCTTTTTAGGTTCCCCAGCGGGGCAAAATCGAATATGTCCCTGTCATGTTGCAACATCAAACTGGAAGTCTATATTAAGAGTACTTCAAAGAGATTATATTAATCATATTTTGAATAGTAATTTGATCAGACATTAAGCTCCTAAGTAAACACTGCCCCTGAATGCTGCCACTTGAATATATTGATTGTGTCTTAATATGGTTAGCATATAATGACATACCTTTTGCTAGATTACATTTTCTTGGACAGCATAATTAGGGAGTTGAGATATTGGACTAGGACTGAAGAGACCATCCCAGATTCAAGTCTACACTTAGCCATGGAAGATCACTGGGTGATTTTTCAGCCAGTCAAGCTCTGTTTTCAGCTTCAAAATATAGAGCAACTGATTTTAAACCTGAAACAATTCAGTGTTTTGAGCTTGAAAAATTTAAATTTAAAAATATTTTGCACACCGAATCAGAACTAATCCATGAGAATCTTCTTTAAGACAAAGGCCAGAGAAACTGTGTCTAGAATTCAAATCTGACTGTTCATGTTATGGATTTCTTTACCAGTAATATTAACAAGCAAATAAAAATGTATAGTGTAGTCTAGATACAGTGCTATTATTGCAAATACAAAAATATTTTCTTACAGTTTGGCTAGTGTAGAAAGTCAAAATCCAATAGTAACTGCTTACAAGGCATCCAACCTAAGTTTTATTACATTAATTCCATAGAAATACATGCAAGGTGGTATCACAACTGTATCTTTGCAAAGGATTATTAATAACATTTTTGCTCTCTTTCAAAAAGCGTGATAAAATATTACACATACAAACAGACTCAACCTTTATCTATTTGAGGCATGACTGAATTTATAAGAATTGCATTGGAGTATAAATTCAGATTTGTATCCCCAGTTTGTAGCTAGTATCCATCCATCTCTGTTCATGCTATTCTATAAAGCAGTTTTTTAAAAATGTAATTAAAAAAGAAGGAGTTCCACAGGCATAAAGAATAAACCATGAAGTAAGTTGTAATACTCAAAAGCCTGACACATTAAACTAAACACAGTGCAATCAATAACAAAAATTGACTAAGCACACAGTGTTTTACAAAGTAAGCTGAATAGACTTGCCTCCTGGATATTCTTCTGGAAAAAAAAATCAATTTTTTGAACTAACCAAGCTGCAAAGCTGTAATACGTTATTCAGAATACTGACTAAGCATTAGTGTGGAAACAAGATAATACTTACATTTCAGGCACTGCCTTGCTTCAACAATGATCTTTTGGGACAAGGCTAAGGTGGGCTTATCTTTGCCACACTCTTGACCTAGAATTTTCTGACAATGTCATTCCTACCCTTTAAGCATCCTGCTTAATGTTTCTTATAGGGGGGTGGGAAAGTCAACAAATTATTCTTTTTTGTATTTTTGGCAATTGCACAATATTTGTGCAATATAGTATAGGGTTTCTTGCCTGAGCAGAGGGTTGGATTAGAAGATATCCAAGGTCTCTTCCAACTCTGTTACTCTGTTATCTTTTTTCATGGTGTATACAATATTCCACATATCATTGCCTCAACGGTTTCTAATGGCATAAAACACACCATTTTAAAACTGTTGAAACATGCATGGAGATGATGCAAACAACAGAATCTGTCTTGGAAACTAAACTGGGCAGTTCAAAATCATATTGGAAAAAGGTGGCAGAACACCCTTTTCTTACTTTTGGCAAGAAAACTGCAAGTGTATGTTCATAAAGTAACTGGGAGTTGAGCTTAAGTAGAAGGAAATACTGCTTAGTATAACTCACATTTTTAACGCATGTCTCATCTCATCCCAAAGAGCCAGTTCAGTGTAGTGGTTAAGGCATCAGACAAGAAATTGGAAGTCTGTGAGTTCTAGTCCTAAGCACAAAACCAGCTGGGTGCTATTGGGCCAATCTCTGTCTGTCTGTCTGTCTGTCTGTCTGTCTCTCTCTCTCTCTCTCTCTCTCTCTTTATGAGGCAAACTCATAAAAAGATGATGATGATGATGGTGATGATGATGATGGTGATGATGATAATGCTATCCATTCAATAGTGTCAGACTCTTGGCAACTCTATGGGCCAGGTCTCTCCACATCTTCCAATCTTGCACTACTTCTTTGAGTGGTTTTATGTTCTGGTTGGTGTCAGCTTTGATGGTATCTGACCACCATGTTCTTTGGTGGCCTGGTTTCCTTTTACTGCTAACTCTTCACAAAATAATTGCTTTCACGAGTAAATTCCCCCCCATGACATGACCAAAGTAAGTATGTTTCATGATTTTACCTTCTAGTAACATGTCTGGTATTATATACTCCAGTACTTGTTTGTTAGTCACTTTTGCTGTCCAAGGAATATGCAGAAGCCTTCACCAGCACTAGACCTCAAATGAGTTGGTTTTCTTCCATTCTTGCTTTTTAAGGTCCAACTTTCATGACCATAGGTAGCTACAGGGCATGCAATGGAGTGGACTAACCTACATTTGATTGCCAGGCTGATGTCCTTGCGTTTCCATATTCAGTTCATGTTCATCATTGCTATGTGACCCAGTTTTATTTCTGGGCTGCATTCACTGTTTTCAGTGATCTGTGATCTTAGGAAAGTGAATTTTTCCATGCATTCTACCTCTTCACCATTTTTAGTTTGATGTTTCCATTCCTTGCAATAGTCATGGGCTTGGCCATTTTGATGTTCAGAAAGAGATTAAAAAATCCCACTTTCTTTGATTTTCCTGATCAGATGTTCTCAGCCTTTTTTGGTTTCTGAGGGGAGAGTTGTATCATCAGTATATCGAAGATGATTGATCCAATCTTTACCCAGATTTTTGATTCTTCAAGATCTGGCTTCCTCACAATCATTTCGGCATCTAGGTTGAATAAGAAAGGGAAAAGAGTGCAACCTTGTTGCACTCCTTTCTTGATCTTAAACCAATCAGTGACTCCATATGGTGTTAGCACAGTGGCTTCCTGATTTGTGTACAGTGATTACACCAAGTTGACCAGAGGTGCTGATACCCCCAGGTCTTGTAGGGCTCTCCATAGCTTCTTATGATCAACACAATCAAAGATTTTTTTGTAGTCAATGAATCACATGTAAATGATCTTTTGATATTCCTAAGATTTTTCAATTGCTACCAATCTTGAGGGCTATACAGCCCCTAGCATTAAAGGCAAAATGTTTTTTATTCACTTTTTGTTCAAGGAATCAAGCAAAGATGTTTCCTCCAATGACAGTGAGAATGAATTTATGATTAAGCAAAGAAACTGAGATTAAAAATTATTACAATTCATTATGTATGTAGTATTGCAAGATGACTAATAGATTGCAAGGATAGATTTTATTTGAGTTCTTTGGCATTTTCTGTACTAAGAAATTTCAAGGGTGGTTGCGTTGCTCAGAGAAATGTTTTATTTTCCATTGTTCAGTTAGCTTAATTTTATGAAAAAAAAGTTCTGTGTCTACAGAAAAAAAATGGAAAGTGTTGTCTATATGCAGGAACAAACCAAGTTGCAGGGCAAACTTGATACAAACAAATTGTTGTATTCAATACTATGGAGAACAGAAATATAAATCCAGAACCTGGAAAAATGTGTGATTGTTTCATTTCAAATTACTTTGAATGAAGCATCCACTCTAACTTCAACTCCAATATACATTCTGATACTGGTATAACTTTCTCCTTTAATTTTAAGCAAAATTTTGCATGCAGATCCTTCCTTGTTAATTGAAATTAGCAGGGGAACATTTATAAAGATAACTCTATGGTAGATGCACAGTATAACCTGGATCACAGCAAGGGTATAAATGACTCCACATGTATACTAGCTCCCTTGGCTAGGAAAATAGACTAAATAAATCAAATTATGCAATGTGCATTTTTCATGCTTTGGTTTAAAGGGAGATTGGTGTTGACTTCTTAGACTTGCCTATGAGACTGCTTCGCAAGCCCATCTGAAAAGAGAAGTGCATAATAATTCAAGAGAAATGCTCTATCAAATTAATAATATATGTAGTTTTGAAGCTATGTCTCTCAATGTAATTTCTTTTCATCATGATTCCCTCCCCTTTAGCTGTGTTTACTAGCATTATTCACTAAAGACAGACTAAACTCTGCAAGGTAAAGTGCTGAGGTTGGAATTCAGTAACTTTCACATTTGCTCTTAACAATATTAGCCTTTCCATAAGCAGCTGAACCGAAGGAAGTGTTACTTTTTGATCTCCAAAGCCACGAGGTTTTGCAGTTTTATCCAGTTAGTCCTGCAGACTTTTTCATTAAAAAAAACTTCATTAAGGATATCAATAAATAATGAACATTGCAAATAATGTGCAAGTGACCTATCTTTAAATACTTGCTGTTTGTAAATATTAATCAGGCAATTTGAATTTGATTTCATGCTTTTCCATCTGAACATCAGATAAAGTATTACTTCCCTATCCAAAAACTAGGCAAGGCTATGGAAAAGCTTAGCCCACGCTAAGCCTTTATTTGATTTAATTAGAATCTAATTAATGTAATATACTTAATATGAATACCTCCTCTGGATTTCTCCTTCTAGTTCATTAAAAATGGGGCAAAAGTTAGTTTCAAGAGGGACTTTGAAACTCAAATCAAAGTCTTCCAGAGAGCACAATGTGCAGCCCAAAATCTGTTGGTTAGCAAACCTATTTAGGAAAACTGATGATGATTAGATGATTCCTACTCCACATTTAAACCTCCTACTACATTAAAAAAACCAAAAAGGACCATCACATGATTTCATACTCTAATTCTGAAGCAAAAATAAAAATATATGCACATTTTAAAGTTTCTATAGAAAGGGATAAAAAAAAAATCAAGAATGACATTTTCAAGTGGATTCAAAATGGATTGCAATAGTTTGGTTTAGTGGTTAAGGCACTAGGGCAGTGATGGAAAACCTTTTAGAGACTGAGTGCCCAAACTGCAACCCAAAACACACTTATGCATTGTCGAGTGCCGGGTGGGTGTGGCCCATTGGCTGGGTGTGGCCCATTGGCTGGGCGTGGCTGCGGTGGTAACAGCAGACTGGGTGGGACTAAAAAGTTCAATCAATCAATTCCAACTTTGCAAGATTTTTTTTTCCCGCGAGAAGTTGAAATTGACTGATTGAACCTTTTTTTTTTTTTGCACATGGCGACGGAGGCCTAAAGTGAAAAGGTTTTATAAAACCCAGCTGAAGGCCTAGGACTGGGGCGATGGCGCGCGCGCCCACAGAGAGGGCTCTGAGTGCCGCCTCTGGCACCCGTGCCATAGGTTCGCCACCACTGCACTAGGGAGAGACTGGGAGATCTTGTCTTGCTTTAGATAGGAAGCCAGCCGAGTAACTTTGGGCTTTCTCTCAGCCCCTATGAAGGAGGTCACAAAAATTTTCTTGCCAAGAAAATTTCAGGGAGTTGTCCCAGGCTGTTGCTAGAAGTCAAAGCTGACTCGGAAAAAAAAGGTATATTCTCATGCTGTAAGTTAGGGACATTAAAAAAAATCCATTTTGGGAATAAAATGTTATGATTGACAAATATGGATTCTATTGTATCATGTAGTCCCCAGGTGGCCTTCCTGTATTAAAGACAAGAGAGGAAAATGAAGAGACATCTTTTTTGCAAATTTGCATTTCTTAGACAAAGTTGCATGCAGTAAGATGAGGGTTTTATTTATTATTTGTAAACTAAAACATAGAAAACATAACAAAGTAGAATAATGAGTGAATACATGAAGCACTTCCAGGCCCAGAAACAGACTGATGTGGACATTTCTCCTGAACGATGGTTAAAAATACCAGTTGTGAAATAAATGTTATGTTCCTATCAAAAGAATGAGAACATTCCTTTGCTAAGAATTCTTAATATTCAGCAAAGTTATGCATTATATGTCATTTGGTCACCTGAATATCTTTTCTTGCTCCACAAATCTGCTAATGAATGAGGCCAGACATCCTTAATAGGATTCTCATTTATGGTTCAAATGAATTTAGATCACATACCATATTTATCTGAAAATAATATTATTCTAGCTGTAAGACATCCATTCCAAAGCAATGCAAAGACAAAAAAAAATTACAAACATTGGTCAGGATCATATGCACTTCTAGGCTTTCGTCCTTTCCAGTCAAAGATTTCAACTGGTAATCCATACTAACAATAAAGTGCATACATTTGTAAAATATGTACATGTTTATTGTATAAGTATGTGTATGTGTATCTATATTAATCTATTCCATATGGAGTCCCTGCAGATTTTACTCCATTAGTTGTTACTAACTATAAGAGGTGGCACTCATCTCCATTTTGAGGCTGTGAGTCAACTCTGTCCGAAGACATTTCTGCAGTCATGTAGCCAACATAACATTGTGGAGCACTGTTTCCCTCCCACTGAAGTGGTACTTATTTATCTACTCACATTTGCATGCTTTCAAACTGCTAGGTGGGCAGGAACTTAGGTGAAGATGGGTACTCACCCCATTGCACAACACTCAGGTTTTGAACCCGGGCTGTTGGCTTTCAGCCAACAAGCCCAGCATCTTAACCACTGAGCCACCGTGCTGCCATATCATCTATATACTGTATGTACAAAGTGCAGGCCAGGAGCAATCTCGGGGTGAGTGAATGAATGATTTTTTGGGGGCTGCAAATCAAGATACCCTATTTACAAAATGAATTGATTTCCCATTCTACATGTACCAACCATTCACACTAACGATGCTCAAAATAAGGGCTGAGATGGGGTTGGGGAATAGAAAAGAGCTGGGAAGAAGGGATAAGTCTATTGAAAAGCTATTATATCCCCCTGATTAGAGGATAGTACACCCCTTCTGTCTGAGATGGCGGTCCTCTTCCACTGATCCTGCAGTTTTAGGAAGATGCACAGGGTGCCAGATTAGCCTTCTTAAGCAGCCACCAAATCAGTCCTGATGATAAGTGAGATGACAGCCAGATCACCCTCACATCCAGGGAGGAAAATAGAAAGAAAGAAAAAAACTGAATAGAGAGAATGTTCAAGGAAATGGCCAGAAAAGAAAAGTAAGCTGCCCTTTTCAAGCTTGCTACCAAACTAGCAAGTTTCATGGTAAGAGGCAGTTTTCCTCCGTCATGGGACATCCAAGACGGAAAATAATAATAATAATAATAATAATAATAATAATAGTAATAGTAATAGTAATAGTAATAGTAATAGTAATAGTAATAGTAATAGTAATAGTAATAGTAATAGTAATAATAAAGTTGGAAGGGACCTTGGAGGTCATCTAGTCCAACCCCCTGCTCAGGCAGGAAACCCTATACCATTTCAGACAAATGGCTGTCCAGTCTCTTCTTAAAAACTTCCAGTGTTGGAGCATTCACCACTTCTGGAGGCAGGTTGTTCCACTGGTTAATTGTTCTAACTGTCAGGAAGTTTCTCCTTAGTTCTA
>NW_015388419.1:107999-125151 GCF_001527695.2 Protobothrops mucrosquamatus
CACTGTCCCACAGATATCAAAACAGTTGTTGCAACCTGCTAATCCCAGTGCTGTGTTTGACATCTGCCACTGACCTAAATCAGGAAGACGAAGAAACACATCAACAGCAAGCCAAAACCAATGCTTGGAATTCAGGAGATCTTTGTTATATAAAAGCCTGTCTAACAATTGTGCAGGTAGGAAGTAATGTGTAGAGCTTTAAAATGGCTATAAAAGCACAGCTGGTGGTACTCTGATACTGCTCATATGACACCTTCAAGAACCTTTAGTGAAAACTGCTGTAAAGACTAGAACTTATCAAAGGTAAGCCATATGAATATCTCCTTGATGAGTATGAATAGATGCAAGACCCTACAGATGTATCCATAAAGGCAACAATAACAAACATTCTCTTAAAAGATTCAGACTCGCATATCTATATCGAGGTGTGATTCATTTCTCTCTCTTTCTGCCACTTGTATCACTGCACAAATTGGTTCTACCCCCTTGATCTTGATTTTTTTTCTTTTTTGTTGTTGTTAGTGTTGAGTGCATACTTTTGTTTTGTTTCATTTTGTTTGTTTGTTTTTCTGTTTTGTATTTTATCTCTTATGATAAAACAATAAATAATATAAATAAAAAAACAATTTTAGTAGAAAAATATATAGCTAAGTCTAAGATCAATGATATATGTTGCCTTTGTAGACGTTAACTTATCCTTTAACTCAATTCCCAATGTGTTTGGCACAGAAAGAAAGAATTCTCCATCTATATTTCTTTCTTTTTTTTTATTAAAAATTTTATAAAATTTTACAATATAAATCCCCCCTTCCCCAACCCACCCTTCCACTCCCCCTCCCTCCCCCCTCACTTCCTAGAGCCAATCACAGGGTTAACAATAAAATAATCATACTCTAACTAACATTAATCAACTATTAAAATAACATATCTATAACCTCCTTTAACTCTCTTTTAAACAAATATACAGTTATTAAAAACAATAATAATAACATCACTTTGATAATTAAAAATAGTACTAAATAAACTATTCTGACCTTTATACAACAATAATACTCTAAAATTCACTCAAAAACCAAATGATATTTTTTGGTCCCATATTTACGCTCAATCCATCTATATTTCTTGACTTCTTTTTATTCTAGAATCCTCAACTTCCATAACAATTCTAGAATAAAAGACCAGTGTTCCTGCTCCAAATATTATCCCTTGATTATCCCATCATGTACAGTACATATTGGCACTTGTTTGGCTTAGTTCTGTGTAGCACTGAATATTTCCAGCATCTAGTAAAGATTTATTGAGGGCATTTATTTCTTTAGCACCATTAAGAGCTTTTCTTTAAAGGCAAGAGCTTGATTATTATTCTCCAGAGATTAAAGCAACATTGCTTTGTTGAATAGCTGCTGTGACAGCCATTTCAAAAATTCATTACACATCTATCCTTCTTTGATATCATTCTTTTGTGCATGTTTTGCATGTGGACAAATCATGATTTTTGTATCTTTATAAAGCTCTACATTATCAAGCTTGCCTTGTTACAGAGATTAACTTGGGCTTTTTATAGCAAAATATGAGATAAAGAACTCCTTTCATTGATTAATATCCACCACTGTGCCTAAGGCATAATGACTCTAAGGATGGGTAATAAAAGGATAACGTGAACCCATGCTTATAATTTTTTTGAGACTGTAAGTTTGCAGTGGTTGATAAAGCAATGATGACTTCCTTTTTGCCCATAAAAATAAATTCTACTAAAACAAATAAGAGGTTTCTACTAGTTTATCCAGATTTAGCGTAAAACCTATACGTACCAGAGCAGAGAGACAGAGTTACTGAAACATCTATTAAACAAGAAAGTGATTCTATTTAATGTGGGTTAGACAGCATCACCACCAGATGGATCCGTAGCTGGCTGACCAGCCGCATTCAGTGTGTGGTCCTCAATGGAACCGCATCTACATGGAGGGAAGTGTGTAGTGGGGTGCCCCAGGGCTCTGTTCTGGGCCCAGTGCTCTTCAACATCTTCATCAATGATTTAGACGAGGGGATAGATGGGGAAATCATCAAATTTGCAGATGACACCAAGCTGGCAGGAATAGCCAACACTCCAGAAGACAGGCTTAGGATACAGGAGGATCTGGACAGACTTGAACACTGTCTAACAAAATGAAATTCAATGGTGAAAAAAGTAAGGTTTTACATTTAGGCAAGAAAAACAAAATGTACAGGTATAGTATAGGGGGTACCTTGCTCAATAGTAGTAACTGTGAGAGGGATCTCGGAGTCATAGTGGACAATCATTTAAATATGAGCCAGCAGTGTGCTGCAGCTGCCAAAAAAGCCAACACAGTGCTAGGCTGCATTAACAGAGGGATAGAATCAAGATCACGCGAAGTATTAATACCACTCTACAATGCCTTGGTAAAGCCACACTTGGAATACTGCATCCAGTTTTGGTCACCACGGTGTAAAAAAGATGTTGACACTCTAGAAAGAGTACAGAGAAGAGCAACAAAGATGATTAGGGGATTGGAGGTTAAAACGTATAAGGAAAGGTTGATGGAATTGGGTATGTCTAGTTTAATGAAGAGAAGGACGAGGCGGGACATGATAGCAGTGTTCCAATATCTCAGGGGCTGCCACAGAGAAGAGGGAGTCAAGCTATTTTCCAAAGCGCCTGAAGGCAGGACAAGAAGCAATGGATGGAAACTAACCAAGGAGAGAAGCAACCTAGAACTAAGAAGAAACTTCCTGACAGTTAGAACAATTAACCAGTGGAACAACCTGCCTCCAGAAGTGGTGAATGCTCCAACACTGGAAGTTTTTAAGAAGAGACTGGACAGCCATTTGTCTGAAATGGTATAGGGTTTCCTGCCTGAGCAGGGGGTTGGACTAGATGACTTCCAAGGTCCCTTCCAACTTTATTATTATTATTACTATTATTACTATTACTACTACTACTACTACTACTACTACTACTACTACTATTAATTATTATTATTATTATTATTATTATTATTATTATTATTATTATTATTATTATTATTATTATTATTATTATTATCATCATCATCATCAATAAAGTAAGTCTCATTATGCTCCATTTATTTGTTGCCTTGCTTTGAAAATAACATTCATTAAATCTCCTCATTTGAAAACTTTGCTTCAGCCTTCATCAATGTAGAGGGCCAATCTGGGGTAGCGGTTAAGGCTCCAAGCTAAAAACTGGGAGACTGTGAATTCTAGTCTTGCCGTAGGCAGAAAGCCAGCTGGTGACCTTGAGCTAGTCCCTCCCTCTCAACCCTAAGAAGGAGCCAATGGCAAACCACTTCCAAAATCTTGCCAAGAAAACTACAGGGACTTGACTAGGCAGTCACCAAAGTTCAATACTGACTCACAGGTGTGTGCCTGCATGTATGTGTGTGTGCATGCACACCCACACAATCAGTATAAGAGAAATCTTTGGATCTGAGGATTGTATAACTGCCTGATACTGATACTTCTAGGGCTAAATTCAGAGCAATCTGGGCTCAGAAGTAACACACGGCTGTCATCCCTTTATCAAATTTTAAAAGGGGGTCTAACAGCATGCAATTAAAACCACTAGTAAACATCTTTCTTTCTCTTTGTAGCCTTGCCTTGGGGGAATGGGGGAAGGCAGAGAAGTAGCTATCAAAAAGAATATGTGTTCAGAAAAGTGGATCATGCCATTAATTTTTGGTTTGGGCTTAACCCTACTCTTACCACAGGCAGATGACTTCTGAGAATCTGGCTCTTAATAGTAAGGGCTGGCAACACTTGTAGGGTAGATGAAATGCCATGCAAGTCAACAGAACTTTACTTTTCCTTAAAGTTAATTGTTTTTGTGGGCTTTTACAGGGCTTTTGACTTTGCCCTCCCCAAATCTTACCAGGTACCAGGTGCACACAAGAAGTGGGAAAGAAGACATTAAATATTTCTCTTTCTTATGTTTAATTGTGGTGCCAAAACCTAATAAGAGGTAATACAGTAGTAGTAGCAATAGTAGCCTTTTTTAATAAATGTGCATTATAAAATATTCAATACAAACTGTCCTCTATGATATACAATATGTATATTTAAAATGGAACTATGTAGAAAAAAACCTAGTTCAGTAAACTAACTGTTAGAATACCTTCAACTCTCTCTGTGTGTGTCTCTCTCTGTTCAATAGCATCCAATAGAGTTGCTGAGAATTGGACATGATTGAATGGGTAGTATCATCACATGTAAATGAGATTAATTCATACCTACATATCATTATGCAATTCCTTTTTGGGTAAACTGCATAACATAAAGCACAGAAAAGGAGTAAGAAATTGTGAACAAAAGAATACTATATAACACATACAATAAGAAAAAAATAAAAATCGAGCTAAATCTAGGTCTAGTTTACCCCAATGTCATTCCTTATACTTTTTCCATTCCTTTCTAACCCAGGAAAACTCCTTGCTTCTATCACATCCATATGCTATTTCATACATTGTGTTTGGTCCTTTAAACTTCTCATCTGTTTTTTGAGCATTTTATCAACTCCATCAAGGCACAACTTTCTTAGTCTCCCACTTCCTCTCAAGCATATATTTGTTTTGTGAATCATCCTTTCTCTTTCTAGGATGAACTACCTCAATGTATTTCTTTCACACTGGCTGTATGCTTCATATTCAACACATACTCATTGATAACCGATTTCATTTTGTTTTACTACATGTACAAATACTAACATATTCCCATTACAATTCAGTGATTTCATATTTCCCCTCTCACCCAACCATCTCTCATGAGAAAGTGGGAAAAAGCATGCTTTCTTACAAAGCTATTTTCTCTTCTTTCAATAAACTTTTGTGTACTTCTTAATATTTTACATTACATTTTCTATTCTTTAGTAAACATCCTATAAGGTACACAAATTCATCTATTTTGGTCTAGTTTTTCACATTTATATGTAACATATTGTTTGCTCCATTTTATCTGTCAAACCTATTGATGGATTAGGACCAAACTTTGGTCCCAATTCATTGATTTTTTTTAAAAAATCCATACTTCTTATTGAATCATCCAGTCTATGTAACATTCTCTGCAAATCTTTCATCTTTTTAGCCAACAGCAGGTCATAGTCTGAATACAAAAAGACGTACTGATTCCTCTCTGCCATCATCACAAGTATTCCTTATAGATTTGTCCATAAATACATTACAGAAACAAAGACCATCACAAAGATTTGATCCCTTGCTAGGTAGTTTCTAGATTAGAGAGGATAACCAGTGATGTCTCCAGGTTTTTGCTGCTTTCTCCAAAAGGTGTTGCAATGCTTATGAACTTCCAAAATACATGTGATTGGCTACAGTGTGACAAAGAAAAATAGATCAGATAAACCCTTTGTGGTAACAATATGGCTCATATAGCGTGTGTAAATAAGTTCTGTGTTTCCTATATTTTTTTATTAAAAGTTTTTTTAAAAAACAACATAAAAGCAATAGAAACTAATACAGAATAAAGGGGAGAGAGAGAGAGAGAGAGAAGAAAGAAAAAATGCAGAACCCCCCCAAAAAGAATAAGAAATAAGTTTCTGATTTCCTTTGCAGCAAATACAATTACTAAATTATCTTTTACTCTAGGATTATAATAAAAAACTCACTTTTTATTATCCATTTTTTTCTTATCATCAAAACCAAATGTAAGATGTGCATTTTTTGTGCTTCATACAAAAAGTCTATAAAGGGTTTCCAGTCAGCCATAAAATGTAGATATTGGCTTTTCTCTAATCAGGGAAATTAATTTAACTATCTCTGCAAGTTCTGTCATCTTCAGTAACCATTCCTCTGTTATGGGTAGCATCAAATCTTTCCACTTTTGAACATATAAATGGTATTGTTGCAGTTGTTATAGATAAAGACCAAGTTCCATTACCTTTTTTCTAATTTTCTGTTCATTAGTCCACCCCAAAAGCCTTTGGTTTCAACTGTAATTTTAGTCTTTAAAAATCTTCTGAATTAATATATATATATGACTACAATTTAAAGCTTTTTTAACATCTACCAAACATAATAAAATATCCCTTCCTATAGTTTACATTTTCAGAAAAGATTCAAAGTATCTTTATACATTTTAAACAATTTCTCTGGTGACCAATGATACATTATTTTGTAAAAATTCTCTTTAAGATTATAAAATAATGTAAATCTGTTCTACTACATATTTTCACATTGATCCATTTGTATATTATAATCACATTGTTCAGCCCATGCCATCATATTTTAAAAAAATATACAATTAGCAATAACATGTTCATCACTGATATATAGTTCTGTTTCAAACTCAGTTTTACATTGTTCAAAACCATAAAATCTTCCATCCACTTTAAACCTTTTAATAATTGTACACAGGAAAACCATTGACAATATAACCTTCTTAAATCTTCTCTTGATTTTATTTTACAATCCCCTTCAGAAAATTCTAGTGTATCACAATAAGTTAACCTTTAACACTTACTTCTCATTTTTGATCTATAAAATGCTTCTTGTACTGAAAACCACAAGACGTTTTAGGGCATAATCTGAATTTATATTCATTCCTAACTTTAAGATTGATTTTAATATGATTTTAAAAATCTACATTAACCTTAACTTTATTATACCATAATTATCCATGCCACTCAAATCTTAAATCATGTCCTTCTAATTCCAATAGCCTTCTATTTCCTCACAATATTTGCCATTTCATCCAAGTTAGACAACAGGCTGCAAAATATAATTTCAGTTCTGGTAGACCCAGTCATTCTCTTTGGATCTTATAGTACCTTACATTTAAGTCATTTTTCTCCTGCCACACAAATTTAGATATATCCTTCTGCTATTGTTTAAATAGTAGTTCAATTGATAAAACAGGCATTGTCTGAGATAAAAATAACATTCTAGTTAAAACATTCATCTTAATCACAGAAATTCTACCCAACAATGCAGTGACAATTGTAATTTGTCCCATCTTGATATATCCCTTTAAACTTTATTCCATGTCCCAGAATAGTAATTTTGAAAGAATATAAAATTCATATTTTTTTAGTTATATCCAAATATTTTACCTTCTTAATCTTAACATCTGCGTTATTCATAAATCCTGTTTGATCTCATAAGTTCATATTTTCTGTCAACATTTTTCTCTTCTGTTTATTAATCTTGAAACCTGCTAAAGGCCCCAATCCTTTTAATTTATTCATTAAAGGTTCAGATCCCTTAGGGGAACTGCCAAAACCAGGATAAAATCAACTACACAAGTTCTTAACTTGTATGACTCTTTTTCAGTCTTTATGCCCTTGTGTTTCTTATTGTCTGTGCTTCTTGAAATGCCTTGAAGATGCTCTAATGCACAAATGTTCAACTTTTTCCAGGCCAAAGTATATATTTGGCTATCAAGGAAGATCTCAGAGGCATGTTCCTAAAAATTGTGTAGGGTGAAGACCAAATTATTTCATTTCATATTTTTTATACTCTAGATGAGGTATAATTAATATGATTATTCTCCAAGCACATGATTTTGTCTTTCAGGAATAGCTCTGGTGGGCCTGGGAAGGCTTTTGTGATAATTTTGTACAATCCCCAAATAGTGCACCTCTGGAACTGCTTTTATTCATCATTATGACAGCTCCATTCCAGGTACATTTGGGGAAAGGCATGTGAATTCTGTAGAGAAATGAGATAAAGGAGGGAAGTTTGTGTGGTAATCTGTTCTAGGCCATTGCTAAATATATCACTGGAAATGCAAAATGGTATAGATGAGAAACTGATCTAGAAAACTGAAATAGTTTGCTTTCCCCCCCCCCCTAAAATGACCCAACAGAGTTTCTTCTATTATTTTCTGTTACTCCATCTAAGCCTCTTTCCTAATTCAACTGGATAAGCCAAGTTTCTACCAGTATTTTTCAACCTTGGCAATTTTAAAATGTGTGGACTTCAGTTCCCAGAATTCCCCTAGTCAGCATGGCTGGTTGGGGGATTCTGGAAGTTGAAGTTCACACACCTTAAAATTGCCAAGGTTGACAAACACTGGTTTATATTGAGAGGAATGAAAGTACCATAAGGTTTAAGGAAGGCACTTGCAACACCTCCCTTTTATTTATTAATTAAATTTATACGCTGCCCATCTCGCTCTTCCATTAGCACTACTCAGAACTAAAAGAATGGGTTCACCAGATTCCAATAATCCAGCTGAGCTCCTACCGTATCTTGTTTGGTGTCACATGGAGCAGTGTCAAACGGGGAGGATTTATTGGGAAAAGCTCCTATTGACAAAGACAATCCACTGAGAAGTTAGCATTTGATAATTGCTTTCTTTCTGTTGCTAGGTTACAGGCAGCATGGTTTCTATTATTTTTTTTGGTACTCTGTTTTAAGTAATGTAAATACCCTCCTTTATGTTTCCCAGCTGGTATAATACTTCTGAGCTGAAACACTGAGCTTAGTTAGACATAGTCATTTTTTTAGGCAAACATAAGATTGCTATAGTAAAAATCTTTCTTCATCTTAAATGTGGAAGGCCCCAATGAAAAGATGACAGTAGCGGGGTGAAGATTAGAAGTGCTCTTGATTAGCTCCCCTTCATTTTAGTGAGATGCACTGGATTGTGCCGAAGAGAGGTGTATATTGACAATACCCTAAAGTGGAATTTCAAGGACCATAATATAAAATATTCATCTGACTGAGAAATACACGCTTTACCTACCTGATTGAACCTTGAGCTTACCCTGCTTTATGACACATATAGCCCTTTCTCTTCACCGTCCTGGACTTTATGACTTCAGCCATAAATCCCTAAGCCCCTCAGCATTCTGAATTTGGCTGGTTTATTTGTTTGTTTAAGTTATAAAATGGTAATTGCAACAAAAGCTTTTATCAGACCTGGAGACAATGTAAATAATTTTATTCAAGAGAAGGCTATAAGCTTGGTTGTGGATTTTGCATCACGGCAAATAATATTGTCTTTCTTACTGAAATCTAAAATGGCAGCTCTGTTTATAATGATGTATTCACCCCATAACTGCCTTCTACAAGAAAGGCTATTTTCTGCATTATTATTATTTTTTGCTTTTTTTGAACATCTTTTCGGCTACAGTGTTGTCCTGAATTCTTCTTTTACATATGTACATTTGCATTTGCATGTATACGGTGGGTATTGGAATGAAAAAGCTTTTCTAATCATGTCTCCTCATGTGGCAAATTTTAACACAAACAGCAAACTGAGAAATAGCTATTTGTAGACCAGAAGTAGGTTAAAAAAAATCAGAGGAATAGCTAGCTCTAAAAGTAACTCAAATAACTATTCAAGTTTGTATTTAATATATTCATTTACTACACACAGTCACCTATACCTCTCACAGAGAAGAACTTCTTGGCTAATACATCCATCTCACTGAAACAATTACTATGTCCTAACATATGACTCAGCTATATTCCCCACTTGGCTCTTTACAATTTAGCTCCTAATGGGCTATCTGGAGTTGAGAGTGAAAATTTCATTAAGATGATTTGAAAAATGGTAAAATAATTTATCTCTGGACACTTTAAAAAAACCCTCAGGAGGACAAGTAGATATTCAGGAAAAGAAAAATTGTGCTTCAAGAAAAAAAAGCAAAATTTTAAATGGCAATCTGGTTGATACTAAGTGAAGATAATAACCCTGTGCTATTTTGGCTGTGAAAAAAAATGGAGATACGGACCTATTAGAGTGGAACCAGATGAGAAGAATTATGTTTTTCATTTTAAAATTGTCAGTGTGTCTCTGTGTACACACATAAACAATATACATATACCCATGCATACCTGCGACATCATTTATATTTTTAAAATTTGGATTGCTAACAAAGAATTAAGGGAGAATGGAATAGCTATTTCGAACTTTTTAGCTGTCATCAGCCCAACATACCCTTCTGAGATTTGAACCTGGGCTGCCTGCATGTTAAGCAGCTGTGTTAACTTCTAGGCTACAGGCTCTTTCTCACTTTGTCAGCTGTGTCAGCGAGGGAAGAGACAGGGGAGGAGAATTACCTTGAGTGCTTTTTGATGCACCCTTTCTCCCATATTTGGGTCGACAAGAAGAGCCACCACAAGAAGAGCCAAGAAGAGCCACCACAGAAAGGAAAAAAAGGTAGTTGTTTTTCTGGGACAGAAAGATAAGAGGGCATTTCAGCAGGGAAATTGTCTAATGAGATACCATAGTAGCCTGTAGTTTATGCTGAATAACTTCAAGCTGTTGCCAAAGTGTCTCAGGCTAGAGAGGATTTTCTTAAGCTGGTTTATTAGCCAGGATAGGACCAGCTTAAATTATGAAAGTGGATATGCCATAAATATAATAAAAATAGATACGAGAAAGTTTTCGTTTATCAAGGAAATAGGATGAAGTACAGAAGGAGCCACTTTGGAAATGACAAGTATGGGTTTCTGTCTGACAGGGATAGCTTGGATTGTGAGGTCCTTGGTGCTCTCTGAGCTTGGTAGTTTTCTTGCAGACATTTCACTACACTGATGCCGTTACCTAGCTTGATAATGAAACATCTGCAAGAAAATCACCAAGCTCAGAGAGCACCAAGGACTTCAGAGTTCAACCCTGAGTTAAAAAATATTTTTTTTTCTCTATCTAGCTTGAATTTTAGTGAAAATAGTGAGTTCCATTTAAAATAGAGCATAAGTAGTTATGATTACTGATTCTAGATTAAGAAAGCACAGGTAACATCTTTTCAAGATTGACAGAAGATAATTATAGAGCAGTGGCTCCCAACCTTTTCTCTACCCCGCACCTCTAGAACGCTTCTGATATATTCTCGCACCCCTTGCAAAAGTTCAAAATAACGGCAACAAATTATGCATATATATTATAATTTTGAAAAGCCAAGTTTTCGCACCCCCTGGAATATCGTCTTGCACCCCCGGTTGGGAACCCCTGTTATAGAGATAAGCAAAAGCTGATGCCTCAGCAAAATGGGCTAAAGCATTTTTTGAAGTCCACAATACACACATTATATTCATAACTGGCTCAGACAAAAAACAACAACACCTCCCTAATTCATTGAACTTTAAAGAGGAGGAGGAAAAGATACAGCATAACCAGATTTGCAAGATTCTGTTATTATATCCAATCTCAATAAAATAGTTTTTAGCTTTCCTGTAGGGTTGACTCCATGATCTGATTTACCTAATTAATCTTGCAAATTCGGGAGGTGTCTGGCTGAGCTGTTTCTGAATGTTGCCTAGACTTTGTAGATTCTCTTATAGGATTAGCTGCTCAATGGGGATTGAATCCATGTGCCTATGCAGCGCGAGGCAAGGTTTACAAAAATAGCCCTGGAGATCAAGTGAACTTTTGAGTCTTCTTAGAGCTGAACTGCAAATTACAAGGACTACTGATAGCTCCACAATATTCTGTGGCTTCAGACTATGCTCAGGATGAAATAAAATACACACATTAATAAAATCATCCTCTGTTGTGAAAAGCATCCTTAGGAGATTCTTGGTCATTCAACTGATTTAGCTTTGCTTGCCATGAAGGACAAATAAACATTATAATTAATGAAGAATAAAAGATAATATTTGGGATGCTTATGTAAATCCCGGCCACCTAACCTGTTAAATTCAATCCAGTACTTCAAAACTGAGTAATTTTTCCAGCCAAGAGTCTGCTTTCACCATATGTTTTCTGGCTGGGCAATGACTTGGTCATTAGTAGGCATTTGCATGTAGCAGAAATTTTCTGGGACAACTGTCTTTAAACACTTCATAATCAAAAGAAAAAAATACACATAAACAATGTGTTTTGGCACTCATGTGGTCCTTGGGGTATTCTTAGTATTCTAAGCCTCTGGCTGTGATTTTTTTGGAAGAATATTGTTTAGCCACTAGCCAGAGAAATGCCAAAAATATAGAAACAAGTAGAGAATATATATCCAGAGAAACATAACATTTAAGTTCCAGTGAAGCAATATTCAACAGAGAAAGGCTGGTCAAAGAGAAGAGTTTGCTTTCTATTTGCTATTCTCATGAAATGTGGCAGAGTTTCAAGTTCCCAATAAGTTTCTAATGACTTTTTATTATATGGTAACTTTGAGTGGACAGTCACTATATATAGTGGCTGTGTAACTTACCCTGTACTTCTGATTATCAGAATATTTGAGGCGTTTCAACAATAGATTGGAAAATATTTGACTGGCAATCTTTGCCAGTAAGAGAAAATCAACAAACATTGCCTCTAGGTAACAATATTGGCATTTAGTATTTATTTTATTGCCATATTATCTACTTATTAAGAGCTTAACCCATTAGTATGAATATCAATAATACCATTTATCCCTGTTTGTATCAATAATTACCCTTGTAATTTTCAGTGTGAACGTATGTGAAGCCCCTCTTGAGACAAGTTACATCTGTATGGAAATGAAATCTGCTTGTGAAGTGCCAAGAAATCCAGATGTTTTCCTCATTCTTCTGCAATGATTGGAGGCTGTAAGAACGGAGATGTTTAGATTCCCATAGCCTCTTTCCCTTTCCTAATTTCCAGGTGAGTTTTAAGTACGGTATTTACTGAATCTTACAACAATTCAGAGTCTGGACAAATATTGTCTTAATTTCAACTTGAAACAATTCCATAATCCTTCTTGTGGGACCTAAACCATTCTAGTTTAAGCCACGATGACCTCTAATCTTTCTACTATTATTAAATGCTTAATTAGCTGAGAACCTGTTTTCTTATAGTTTAAAGAGAAAGTGAATTGTTAATTTGCTCATTTTTGCTTTATGGATATATATTTATTTGTAAGGCTACCTTCAGAGGAATTCTGAAGGAATGTTTCTTCAAAGTTTAAGAAGTATTATATTGATCATTCTCCCTCTATTATTGCCTTAGATGTTTATGAATACAATTCAGTTTGTAGAAGTACGTCCAAAGTTGTTCTAATAATTAGACATTAAACAAGATCATAAATGCACCCCAAAAATATTTTAGCACAACTTCCTAGGGTTGAAGGTTTTCAAGCCTTAAAATCTAGAAAATATGGAAAACTTTATATATAACACCTTACAATTTACAATATTTTCCACTTGCCATTTACTAGTTTTAAACTTTAATTCCCCTAGATCAAAGTTTTATAAATCTTTTCAAGGACAATATTGGAAACAAAAAAAGTTTGAAATGTATGCAGAGTGGATTTCTTTTTATATTATACTATAAAGTTCATATTGTAAAATATTTCTCTTGTTCTATCCTCAATTACTAATCTAGTCTAAAATAATTTTAACACAATTATGAAATTTTTGTGAATTACATAGCAGAATAACAAAGGTATGTTCTTCGTAAAAGTGCACATTTAAAATTGTTTGGCCATGAATGCCTAAACATACTTTACTACATTTTTTTAAGGATGATAATAGGTTTATTCAGAGTAGCTATTCATTCACAAAAGTGTGTTTTCTTTAAAAACTAGTAGTAAAGCATAGGAATATTATCCTGATTTTCTTCCTCTATAAAACAATATACATTTTGTTAATAAATATGGATGATGTTCTTTGTTGGGAAAACCCAATATTCAAGGTCAGAGTGCTTTTGAAATAAATGGGATAGTGCCTGTTGCTACCAGACATAATAATGGGTAGAAAGAGAACATTATTCCCTAATCACAGATAATATTTTGCTCCTGGGGAATTTCACTGCAAGTAAAATGGTTTTGCACTATACAACAATATGCTCAGTATCTATTCATTTTGCATATTTTAAAAATGAGTACATTTAGGGGAGACATTTGAAAGTGATGAAGTCCTAGCTGAACTTGAAGTAGAGTAGGATCTTTTCTCTTTTTTTGAATCAAGATATAGTGAACTGGAAGTGAGAAGAGGCAATCAAACAATAAATGAAATAATATTGCGTGAAACTGAGGTTGCAACATCCTTATAGTCTCCAAGTCAAAATAGATTTGATGATAGGAATTGCTTCTAAAGCAACTATTTTGGTGTCTGGATGGAAAATAAATAGCTCCTAGAAGAAGAGATATTCATAATAAAATCTGATTACATTTACTGCAAGGTAAATATATATTCAAATACAACATTAATGGCATTTTAAAAGACTTTAAAGACTAACCTAGGTGAAAATCTGTTACTATTACTGGTACTGGTTCACGGACCGGAAGTTGGGGACCCCTGCCATAAAGGAAACCCTTTGTGTGTTGGTGTGTGATATATCAACACAAGATACATAACTTTACATGGGAGGAGATGTCTTTTAATTTTACATGCCTTGTTGCATTTTATAGCAGCTACACGTAAGGTAGCTATGAATCATTTCATTGAGGCAATCTACCCCATCAGAGCAGAAGCCATGTTTGCTACACAAGCTTTTTCCAACTTGACTTCACTTCACAAGCCTGGAAAGTTGGTTAAAGAAGCATCTTGGAAGAGATGCCTTTCATGAGCCTGGGTCAAAAATGAAATGTTCCTTCAGAGCTTTACCTTAGCCTATATTAAAGCAGGCTGAGAATACAGGTGAGCCTCATAGAACGCACCGGAACAGAGTTCTGGCATCTTTTTTCGACGGATTTTCCAGAGTTGCGTTCTTTTCCTATTGTTTCCCTTCCTATCCTCGTTTGTTTTTGAAAATGCCTCGCTGGTGGTATGGTGCGAGCGGGGTCCTCTCTGGCACTGTCTGCCTCCTCTAGGAGGAGCCATGAGGCGCTGGAGCACCACAGCCAGAGTGTGACTTGATTGGCTGGGTCAGACCATGTGGTGTGAAAGCGGATGGTGGCATTGGGAGACACATAAACATGGAGGCCATCTTTCACAAGACAGTGAGTAAGCCTTTTGCCTTCCCTTACAGAAGGTGGAGTGTGAGGTTAAAAAGAGGCGAAGCAAGAGGAAAGAAAGGCGGCTGGCGTGGAAGCTTGCCCAACAGTGAAACTTTGCTGTTTCGGTTCCTTGGGTAGTTCAAAGGCTGGGATGTCTACAAAAATCTCTTTTTAGTCTTTTATACTTTATATTCAAACTGCAGAGGGGAAGAATAAGAATAAAGCCAATGTCTTGTGATTTGGAGGTATTATTATTAATAATAATATATATTAATTATGTATTGATCAGATATAAAGGTAGACCTACAGTATGAGGTTTAATCAGATCTATTTATTAAATTGAGTTTAACTTAAAGGTAAATTAAAAGTAATCTGTTCACTGACAAAGATTCAACTTTAATTTGTTTCAAGTCAATATCCATTTTAAACTCCAAATGTAAATTTTTCCACCTTGTTTGGCAGCTTCTTAAAAATAATTCAATCTTTTACAAGCAACCAAATTTTGTTTTATTGGGCCAAGTTCATTCCACATAGAAAGCTGACATTTCCACTCATTAAACTAAATGGGTATGCCAGTGGTAAATGTCCCAAAAGATTAATAAAATGCCTTCTTGTAATTTAAAGCCACACAGTGCATGATAACATTAGTAGTATTAACCTACCTTGAACAAAATCTTAGTCTGCTTACAACAACAATTGAGCCTAACATTTCCATTGCTAAACAAGAGAGTTGTTAAGTGGATTTTGCCCTATTTTATAACCTTTTTTGCCACAGTTGTTAAGTGAATCGCTGCAGTTGTTAAGTTAGTAACAGAGCTGTTAAGTGAATTTGACTTCCCCGTTGACTTTTGCTTGTCAGAAGTTTGCCAAAGGTGATCACCTGACCCTGGGAGTTTGCAACTGTCATAAATACATCCCAGTTGCCAAGCACCCAAATTTTGATCACATGACCAAGGGGATGCGGCCGTGGTCATAAGCGTGAAAAATGGTCATAAGTCGCTTTTTTCAGTGTCACTGTAATTTCAAACGGTCACTAAACGAATGGTTGTAAGTTGAGGACTACTGGTTTTTACCATGAGATTTGGGGAGACGGATAAGATGAAAGGCTAATAGGAAATGGTTAGCGTTTTTTTTTAAATACTCACAGAGAATGTACAAATCAAGACAATTTTTTCATAAAACAGTAGTAAAAAAATAAAACTATCTGTATACGAAAGACATTTTTTCCCCCAAAATGTCTTAATTATTTTCTGCTCTGGTTGTTGGTTTTTCGCTGTATATGTCACTTTAACTTTAGATTCACTACCTCTTCCAGAACAAACAGACCACATCTCAGGCATGTTCTGCAACCTTAGTCACAGCTTTTAAAAAGAACCTATTAGAAGTTAACTAAATTAATTCACATGTCTTTCCTTCCTCTGATTTCTTGATTTTATTTGTTATATTTATGTCTTGCCTTTCCTCCAGGAGGTGAAAGACCATTGCTCCCTCTGCCAGTTTGATTCCCACAGCAAGAATTCAAAGGCTAGCTTGAGGTGAGAAATTCTCCAACTGCAAACATTATCATAAATGATTCATTCAGAGTACCTAGGCAGCACCACTTGCATTACTTCAGATCCAGACAATATTAAATAAGGATTATTCTCCTGCCGTTCATCCAGTGTAAGAGAAAGAGGAGTGTTGCAAGAAATAGTAGCCTTGTAGCGCTAAGCAGCAGTATTAAAGAATTGTTCCAAATCTGTTTATAAATGTTTCTGTAACCGCAGTGGCCACCTTACATATCATGTCCCTGTGATCCTGCTGGGCAACGTACAGCAACATGTCATCACGTACCATACTTAGCATGGATAGGGTTACCGTATCTGGGCTGAAATCATCCTGGTGAATGCATGAGTCTACGTAGAGTAAGGGAGGAGACATTTTGCTGAAAAAAGCTTGGCTCAAATATAGAAAACAGATGACCATGAGGAACAATATGTTTACAGATATTGCCCTGGGTGCCTACCAGGTGATCTACCTAAGCTACCGTATTGGAATTGTAGCAATCCATATGACCATTGATTACTTATGAGCCATCATGGGTGTTGACCTTTTGCACCCACACAGATGGCAATAAAGAATTAGACTATTCTATAGGTAAAAGGTAACGGTTTTCCCTGTCCAATCATGTCCGACTCCAGGGGGTGGTGCTTATCTCTGTTTCCTCGCTGAGGAGTTGTCCAAAGACATTTCCATGGCCATGTGGCCAGCATGTCTATATGCAGCATGTCTAAATAATAATAATAATAATAATAATAATAATAATAATAATAATAA
>NW_015388419.1:125278-132556 GCF_001527695.2 Protobothrops mucrosquamatus
CACCAAAGTGGTACCTATTTATCTACTTGCATTTGCCTGCATTTGAACTGGTAGGTTGTCAGGAGTTGGGGCAAGAACGGGAGCTCACCCTGTTGCACAGTAGTTGGGTCTTGAACTCCCAACTTTCCAGTAGACAACCCAGCAACTTAAGTTTCCTGCCTGAGCAGGGGGTTGGACTAGATGACCTCTAAGGTTCCTTCCAACTTTATTATTGTTGTTGTTGTTGTTATACTATACTACACCTTTGTGCTATTTTTTTCCAGTCTCTAGGCAGGAGATAAGAATAGGAGGCTCAATGAAATCTAGAAGTCCTATACAGTCAGGCCCTAATACCCTATACTTTTAGCAGACCAAAAGTTGGCTTGTTTAAGGTAGTTAAAATCCACCAAGTATTGTCCCCCCCCCCATTGGCTAATTCTACAAAAATCATTGTAGATTTACCTTAGAAAACACTTGGGACTGGGGCCTCTGAAAGCTTTGCTCCAGGTTTTTTGTTTTTTTTTTTGCTTTTAGAAGACTTATTCAGATCCTCTTAGATGTTAATGGTTTCAGGATCAGTAATGTGATTCCAATCCCCTTTTATTCTCTTTTTTCAAGCTCTCTAGCTCTGGCAATTGGTTATACCTTGACTATTTTGTTCTTTATTTTGCCGTTCTCCCTCTTCATCATAGGATTTTAAAACTTTTTATATTGCATTGTTCTATGTTGGTCTTAGCCAAAGTACAGTGAAAGTTTCAAGTATTTCTATATATTCTGTGAATGGGAGGGCAGAAGCTAAACAGAATGACTGGATGAATTAATAGAAAGGAATCTAGAAGGGAATGTATGCTGTGTCTACTGTTCACTCCAGGAGGAAAGTAGGCTAGCAGGAAGCCATTGAAGCCTGTAGTAAAGCTATCTATCTATCTATCTATCTATCTATCTATCTATCTATCTATCTATCTATCTATCTATCTATCTATCTATCTATCTATCTATCTATCTATCTATCTATCCATCCATCCATCCATCCATCCATCCATCCATCCATCCATCCATCCATCCAGTGGCGGGATTCAAATCCCTGAACAAATGGTTCTCTGCGTAGATGCAGGCCTGGGCCTTCAAGGCCTAGAATGGACTTCTACAAGTGGCATCCCTGCACTTCCAGCTAGCTATTCTAGGCCTGGGAGGCCTCCTCTAGGCCTCCCAGGCCTAGAACGGACTTCCGGAAGCGGTGTGCATTCAGCTGGTAGTCCAAACTCAACAAAATTTAGTTTTGGTTCTGCTGAACTGATGCTGAATCGCATCTATCTATCTATCTATCTATCTATCTATCTATCTATCTATCTATCTATCTATCTATCTATCTATCTATCTATCTATCTATCTATCTATCTATCTATCTATCCATCCATCCATCCATCCATCCATCCATCCATCCATCCATCCATTCATCCATTCATTCAAAGCATTTTTATTTTATTCAGCCTGAAAGTCTCCTGGAGTTATTTCCACGTGCTAAACGATAGGGAGGAGGCAGGTTTTTCTTTTTCAAACTCGCTGTTTGGGTTGAGAAGTTCCCTAGAAATTATTAGTTTAATTAGCTTTGGGGACTGTAGATTTTTATCCCACTGAGATTTGGTGATGTTGCTTAGTAATTGCTGCCTGGATTTTGAACTAGTATTTAAAACTGTTTTAAATAGCACAATTAATTATTTTAAAACTCTTGGGAAAAGTTAGGGTTTTTTTTTCTTTCCTGCAGGTCCTCAAAAGGATATATAGTTAGTGATCTATCTTTTAATCACAATGAAATGAGTTTGCCAGGTTTCTTCTGATGGTTTAGCTCAGTGGGCATAAATGAAGTGAGGAAAATTATATTGACAACAGATGAATGAGCAGGATCAATTAAAAAGTATACTTTTCAAATTAGTTTTAAGTAACAATATTTTGTTGCAATTTGCATTTTGCATCAATGGTAAGCCTAATAATGTTTTGTAGAAACTTGAATGCTCTGAAAATAATTTCATAAATTATCAGTGTGGCTTCCTATATTGACTGTTATATTTTTCATGTGAAGATAAAATATTAGCTTCCAGGTTATTGCTAGGAGATGAAGATTTTGTTTAAATGTCAATGACATTGTTTTTCACATTTCAAAAAAAGTGTATGAATAAATCAGGGTGGCATGTTCAATCAAAATGTGAATAAGGGTGGATAGGATGGGAGGGGATGAGAGATAAAGATAGAGAGACAGAGACAGAGATAAAGAGAGAGAGGGGGAGAGATAGAAAGAGAGAGAGAGAGAGAGAGAGAGAGAGAGAGAGAGAGAGAGAGAGAGAGAGAGAATATATAGATAGATAAATAAATATGAGATTTAAAGCCACAAACTCCAAATGGGCCTGGTAGGTCTCTTGTGTAATTGAACACATCCCCTATTTCTGTTTTAACAAGTAGGTTATATTAAAATTTGACAGGCCAGTTCATTTAAAGAGTTAGGGCAGGGGTAGGCAATCTTGGCTCTTTTATGACTTGTGGGCTTCAACTCCCAGAATTCCTGAGCCAGCCATGCTGAGGGGAAAGGGAGAGGTTTCCAAGCTGAGCCATGCTGGCTCAGGAATTCTGGGAGTCGAAGTCCACGAGTCATAAAAGAGCCAAGGTTGCCTACTCCTGGGTTAGGGTTAGGGTTTAAGAGATTGGCAGACAGAAAGTTTTTAAAGCCCCACCTGCACCTCTCCACAAACCCAAATCTCCATTGGATGTAGACCAACAAAAAGGAAGTGAAAACAGAGAAACATTTTCCCCTTTGTGTTCTCTTCTAGATTTGTGGATGTTTCTATACAACCTTCTCTCCAGTCTCACGCCCTTGCTTTGATGCCCACACAGATTGCATTAACATCAGGGTTATATCTCTGGAGGCCCCAAATGACAAAGTGACTGACAAAATACACCATGGGTGCTTAGCATGGTGTATTGTTACATCTACATAATTTTAATTAGTGTTAATTATCGTATTTGGAATTTAGATGAGGACTAGATGGGAACAAACCAATGAGTTTTAGGAGGCTATCTATTCTCTGTTGTTTCAGAGTGCAGGACATGGAATAATGGATTAAATTACAGGAAGACAGAATGTGATTTTTCTTTAGAAAGAGTTCTGACAATAAGATCCATTCACTAGTAGGCACACGTATCCCTCCACTCTAGTAGGTGTTGCCAAGTATAAGTTAAGCAACTGTCTGAAGAGCTGTTTTAATGTGGATCCCTTCCCTGAAATAAACAAATGAATCAATGGTTTGTGATTCCAGCAAAGATGGGATGCTGTATTATGTTAAAGCAGATGGCTCCTTTATCACTTGTGGACTGGCATGGCTGGCTCAGGAATTCTGGGAGTTGAAGTCCATAAGTCATAAAAGGGCCATCGTTCCCCACCTCTGTGATAAAGCAAAAAAAAAAAAAAAGGAAGGAAAATGTGCAGAGAGTGGTGGGTCAAGTTTGTATGGAAACATAAATATTCTAAATATGATTAGAGGGAAAAAACTTGAAAATAACCAGTTGGTATTTTTGTTGGGGGAAACCAAGGTGAAATATGGATCATATATCAGATCATTTAATGAAATGGATAGTAGATAAGGAGTTTCAGTTTAAGCAGCCTTTGGAAAAAAAATCAAATTTCTTTCAAGAGTTAAGTTTTTTTTTAAAACATATACCTGATTAAATTTGTGCAAAAGATAAAATATAAAAAACAAAAAAGGAATTATAGAAAAAAAAGGGAAGGTGAAAAGGAATAATGAAAAAAAGAAAAGAAATAGAAAAAGGGTAATTTCCAACTTTCTTCCATATAGTTAGAACTCTATTCCAATTCACTATCACATCCAGAGTATAGGGTTTTTCTAAATGCTCACATGTGTATTCATACGGCAGTTTGTGCTACAGAATAATGGTTTGCGATAAGGTGCTTGAAATACCACTTTGGTTCCTATGATCAAATGAGATAGATGCTCTTTTGGATAGATGCCATTTCATACACTAATTTTGCCCTGGGAGATTAGTTGGTTTGTGTTTGTGGGGTGTGCGTGTGTGTTTAATATGTACCAATAGCTTGGAAGCTTACTTGAGGACAGTGGGAATGGATATTGTATGCTTTTAAGATTGCAAAGCTAAATAACTAAATGATAAATATGGAAGAACATCCACACTTCATCAGGCATCAGAGTCTTATCTTACACTCTGATCTCCCTTTGTGTATTTGAATAAACATTTTGTTGCTGAGAATGCCAGGTAGAGGATGATTCAGAACTGCATATATAGTTATAGTTAACTAGATAGTTAATTTTCTACCTTTTCTCATAATTAAGACAGTTTTTTTAAAAAATGTATAAGCAACAGGGTTATAGTAACGTCGTAATATATTTCTAATATAACTGCATAAACATAACAGAAATCTTTTTATTATTTTTTATTAATAGAAGAGAGATACTCATCTGGAAGAATTTCTTTTTTCATGTGTGTGAGTGTGTTTGTGTGTATTGAATGTATGTCTATGGGTCATCTGTCTATCTCAGAAATAAAGTAGGAAAACTCTGCAGATTCCATCTTCCTGAATTCTTACTAATTCTTGCTAATAGGTCCACTCAGCATCATGTGACTGGAAGGAAATAGGGAGAGGGACCTAGAATAAAAAGTATTTCTGATTTGCTGCCAAACTACTTTTCCTATAAAAATGCATTCCTATAAATGTTGCAGGAGGATGTTTTTTGGAAGAGGGAGGGGTTAGCAACCTCAGCTGGATCCAGTCTTTTTTTCCCTTATCTATCTCATCACTAAATTTGTTCCTCTTCTGTACAGTCTTCTATTATCCTGGTGATGGACAGACAAAATCCCAAGCCCCTTTATATAATTTCTTTCCATTGTGTTGGATAGTAAAAAAAAAGGTGAAGAAATAAACCCCACACATTTTTATTTCTATACATCAGTTGCCTGGCACTGGTCAGGCACTACATATCGATTCTATAAATTTGTCAAAAAATTTAGTTGCGATTTCTATGATGTCAGGATAATAATTTAATAGCTAAACAGCTTATGTAATGTAATGTAAGGTGGAAGATGCAATAATAGGAATGACTCAGCAGGTGTGTGTATCCCTTTAAGAGTCTGAGTATAAAAGGGAAGGCTTTGCTGGAGTCTTTCTCTCTCTTGTCCTTTCCTGCTGTAATTGCTGTATATTGGAGTTTGCTGTTTCACCACGTGTATGTATCTTATTTCTAGTGTATATTTGTAGATAGTTAATATAAACCACCATTTAATTACAAACCATTGTTTACTGTATTTACTCCTGGGTTACCTCAGCACAATAAGACTGTGCATGCTCTGACATATGAAGTTTACTGTAATAGTGTGATTATAACCCAGAATAGCACATGGCTAAATAAAATCTCACAATGTTACAGTACAAATAAAAATAATTTTCCATCTGAAAGAAAGGAACAATATTGGGTGGTTATTAACTTTATAATACTACACAGTTGTAATAGGATTTGGGCAATTAGATACCTTCTTCTTTAGAGTTTTGTTGCTTACCCTTTTATTTGGTATTCTCCCCAGCCTTTTTTCACATTCTTAAAAGAATAAAGATAGAAGGGAGGAACCAACTGAATTGACTTTACAGGATGAAAGATTGTTGGTTGCTTTCACACAATTGGCGGTGAACAAATATAAAGCTTAACCCCATATCAAAATCAAGATGATGCACAATAAGCACTGGCTGTGACTAATTGCCAGGTAATCTTGTGTCCAAAGACAGGTAAAGCCCCACCGGATGAAAGAAAATGGCAAATGTTCAGTTGGACTATTAAATAAACAACAAACGTGGTTCTTAAGTGTTTCCATGGCTACTGTTGGGATTCTTTTGTTAAGGAAATTTGTAGAAAGGCAAAGGAACTTGATCTTAAATTTCAGGATTGGGAGAAACAACACAGACATCTCTCTATTTTGTTTCATCCCTCCTCTTTCCTCATACTAATACATTTTTTTTACATATTTCTTATAGGTAGATAACTTTAAAACAATACAAAGGAGAGGAAATCCTCAAAATGATGGTAAAAGGAAGATTCTGATGAGATTTAGCAGTGTAGGCATTAAGAATGATTAAAAGCCCTAGATGCACAATGAGTCACGGTGCTTATTGAGATCTAAGCACTTAACATAAGACTTAAGGAGCTTGAACAGGAGGAATTTTACACAACAAGCATGCTTGCAATTAGGCAAAGGTCAGTCTTAGCTGGGGTCCATAGAGAGGCTTAATCTCTTTAGTGGTGGAGAAAAGATCCTGTATTGTTGAGATGCATTGAAATAACAATGGAAAAGCAGGGAGGGAAATTCAAGGCTAGAGGAACAGGATTTTGATTTTATGCCAGGTTGAAATTGCTAGTAAACATCCTGGCACCATGCAGCACAATCCTCTTCTATTAAAAACACAATGAACTAAGTGCTTTAATTAACTGGCACTACTTTTTCTCAGAGATAAATATTGTAAAACGCATAGCACAGCAAAGAATGTGTTCCGATCTGAAGAGCTCTGTGCCACTTGACTGATACAGGCAAATTCCTTTGCTTCTGGTGAGACAAAACTATGCCTGAATTAAGATGGGGCTCAAGGGATCCCTTGGAAGTCTGCCAAACATGTTATTCAGGAAGGAAGGGCATTTGAGGCTCTCCCTGCTCTAAAAAAATAATCTCTTCTTTGCAGCAGTAGAGTATCACCCGTGGATGATGTTACAGTTTTTGCATCATTTGAGACTGAAGAACTGATTTGCTTTGCACATGTCCCACAACCCCAGGGAATCTCCCTGATGGCCATACATAT
This sequence comes from Protobothrops mucrosquamatus, assembly GCF_001527695.2. Classification (NCBI taxonomy): domain Eukaryota; kingdom Metazoa; phylum Chordata; class Lepidosauria; order Squamata; family Viperidae; genus Protobothrops; species Protobothrops mucrosquamatus. The sequence goes on from NW_015388419.1 coordinate 132,123, forward strand.
GCTTTGACTCTGTAAGATTCCCAATTCAGCCTCTGTTGGCATCTCTGTTTGAAAGCAACCAGGTATCTAAATAGGATACAAGACAAGGCAGTAGAAACTTCTAATGGCAGAAAGTGAAGAGGAACTAAAGAGCCTCTTGATGCAGGTGAAGAAGGAGAGTGCAAAAGTTGGCTTGAAACTCAATAGTAAGAAAACCAAAATCATGGCATCCGGCCCTCTCAATTCCTGGCAAATAGATGGAGAAGAAATGGAGGTAGTGACAGATTTTATTTTCCTGGGCTCCAAGATCACCTCAGATGGGGACTGCAGCCAAGAAATTAAAAGACGCTTGCTCCTGGGGAGGAAAACTATGGCAAATCTAGACAGCATACTAAAAAGCAGAGACATCACCCTGCCAACAAAAGTGCGTATAGTCAAGGCCGTGGTTTTCCCAA
>NW_015388419.1:132656-163189 GCF_001527695.2 Protobothrops mucrosquamatus
TGAACTATGGTGCTGGAGAAGACTCCTGCGAGTCCCTTGGACTGCAAGGCATTCAAACCAGTCAGTCCTAGAAGAGATCAACCCCGACTGCTCTTTAGAAGGCCAGATCCTGAAGTTGAAACTCAAATACTTTGGCCACCTAATGAGAAGGAAGGACTCACTGGAGAAGGGCCTAATGCTGGGAAAGATTGAGGGCAATTGAAGAAGGGGACGACAGAGAATGAGGTGGATGGATGGAGTCACTGAAGCAGTAGGCATGAACTTAAATGGACTCCAGAAGATGGTAGAGGACAGGAAGGCCTGGAGGAACATTGTCCATGGGGTCGCGATGGGTTGGACACGACTTCGCAATTAACAACAACAACAACCCAGCCTTGAAAGTACTAGCCTTGTTGGGCTATCTATGAATTGGTAAAAAGGTCAATGTTGCTTTTACAGATGATGATAGATAGATGAAATATAGATGATGGAGAGAGGGGGGTTATAACAACATCTCTCCTCAAGCCAGAAGACCAATGTATTCAACTGTTTATACTGCTGCTCAAGGTGAAGGCATTATTTATTTGTTCATCCATTCATTCCCAGTATTTTTATAATGTACATAATCCCAAGACAATATACAACACACACATCCCGATAAAAACAACCCATATGTCTATATATACTGAACACAGAACATCTTTTTTTTTTAAAAAAAACAAAACTGTTTTCCTATAATGACACCAGCAAGCTATTTGAGACGCATACCAATATCTAAATTCAGAAGATTCTTTACTCTGGCTGATTGCAATTTAAAAGAATCCCTTATAACAATCAAGTATGCCCTTATGGGACAAATGTAACTCATGTTTTGTTATACAGCATTGCCTTTTTAATAGATATTAAAAACATGGTCAGTTCCATCAAGTACTGTATCTAGAGAAAAAAATATGGTGGCTGCACATATAGAAGACATCATACATATTCTCTTTGGTTGTCAGTGACACATTACAGCCAAGGTGTGCGGCATTTAGACCAACTAATTGATAAGATAGCTGACAGGGATTCCATCAACAGACTAGCTTCCTTCCTTCAAGATAAAAATATATAGGCAATTAGAAAGAGTGCTAACTTTATAACTAAAGCCATTCAATTGAGATCTAGCTAGATTGGGGTCAATTGCCAAGGCAGAGAACTTATTTGAGAATTTTATTGAACACTTTTTGTATACATCAATATGTTGTATCAATTTTACTCTATTTTACTATCCTGATGCTGTATTCTGATTTGATTGTTTGACTAATCAATAAACAAACTACACTAAACTTATACAGTTATTAGAAAAATAAGCATTTTGAACTTCTCAGTGGACTTCCCGAGTTCAAAGGTAAAAGGCACAGCTGTCATAACATGGAAAGGAAATTAAACCCTCCACCATTCAACTTCCCGCACTCCTTGTCATCCAACATTTTAGCCAATTTCAGGGCAAAAGATTAGAAATTATGCTTAAATGGATGTTAACATCAAGGTTGAAATTTGCAAGATTGCAAAAGGGCCCTAGCCTACTCAAATAAAGAAAATCTTTTTAGGGTATCAGAGACTTCCCTTCTCTATCTAAGATTTCCCTTTTTTGTAAAGAAAGGGTCCTTTGTCCACGAGGTCATCATCTCGATTCATAATGCAATATCCACAAGCTCAGCAGGGTGCCTGGCCATAGAGCACTCCTTTTGGCTGGCTGGCTGGCTAATTAGGCTTCCCAATAATTCCTACAGGCAGAATGGAAAGGTTTCCCTATTAATAAAAAAAAGCTACCCCAGGAAATTGATGTGTGGCTCCCTCCAAGCAGCTGATTGTGTGTCTCAATTGTCTCTTGCTCCTGGAAATAAACTCCTCTGATTCCTCTGACTGTCTAAGTTCTTCATTCTTTAATATCAGCTTGGAAATTGACTCATTTTTCCTTCTAAGGCTAACAGTGATTCTTTCAGCAGGAGCCTATATTCTTAAACCTTTTTATTCTCCAGTCTCATTGTCATGAACTGAAATATAATCTAATAGCAGGCAATTGTAATAGCAATATTTTCCCCGAAGAAATGACATTGCAGATCACTATTAAAGTAGCATAACTGCACAACGCAAAAGACATAGTATGACATTAGTCCTCGGAGGTGCTTAATCTGGATATATATACACACACATACATACATTTTTTGGATTGCTAACAAAGAATAAGAGAGGAATATATATATATATTATCATCATTGTTGTTGTTTTCAAAGCCAAAGGTTCAAAAAGTATTGAGAAGATAATGGCTTTTCTTAAGTTTGGCATTTGCTTCAAGACATCTTGACAACTACTATTATCTTTGCATGGGACACCTCAGTGGATTGTTTAAAAATCTCTTTGGAAATCATGCACTGAGCACTATTTTCCTTGGGATCCTAATGTGACAGCTGTGATACCAGTGTGTGCTCTTGCACTTCCCTTGGCTTATTAACTCATTTGACGTTTTGGAATAAAACAAATCCTGTATTATTATTATTTTTTAAAGGGAAGCTGACACACTGCAAAATGGTGTTACCTGAACAATTTTCAAAGCAGAACCTCCTATTTCCCATCTTCACTACAATTTAAGAAAGAGAGAGAGATTTCCATTCCTAATATATTAGCTGCCATAGCTTCATTGGTGTGACTGTGACTCATTTATCAGTAGACCTAATATAGAAACTGCAACAATGTTAATATTAAAATGGGCAAGTGCTCCATCATGCAAAAATTTAAGTTCCTCTGATCAACTTGCATCTTTTAATGAATCTCAAAATGAAGAGAGCCAACCTATATGTGATATAAAGTTAAGTGCCACCAACTTTCTGAAAATATGAATCTATACTTTCTATGTATGTGCAGCTCTTTTACAGATTCAAAGTAAAACCTTGATGAGCCTGAAGTGTTTTGGAACAAAGTGCTTTGGATTGAGGAAGCAAAAACTGAACATTCAGTTATGAATGCACAAGCGACACTTGGGAAAAAAGAGAAGCATTTGAATAAAATAACAATTGCTAACAATTAAAGAGAGGTTACCTCTGTTATCATTTGGGGTTGTGCTGTAGCCAATGGCACCAAAACTATTACGTTGGTAGCAGGAAGATTATTAACATATATTTGAACAAACTGTAACAAACTGAAGCTGAAATGAGTTTGGATATGTCAACAAGACAACTATCTGAAACAACTTTCAAAGGAATAACAGAATAACAGAGCTGGGACCTTCTAGTCCAAGGGGGTCAAACTTGCCACGTCACGTGACGTGTTGCAACTTTTTTTGCATTGCTGGAGCTGGGGTGTGTGTGGCGTCTGTATGATGCAACCGGCCTGCGGGCCGGCAGTTTGACACCCCTGTTCTAGTTCGACCCAAGCTCAAGCAAGAAATCCTATACAATTTCAGACAAATTGTTGTTTGACAAATGAGCCATGAAGTACTTCACAGACACACACACAAAATAAGATTTGGAGTATTGACATGAAAATTATTGAAAATTTGTGGAGAGGCCGCAAACATGCAACATATGCAAGGACTCCCAAGAACATCTCTCAACCAAAGGTTCTACAAGGAACAATGGGATAAAATCCAAAAGCAAGTCTAGAAAGATTCTTAGCTGGATACTGGAAATGTTTTGAATGTATTATGTTTTAAAGCTATTATTTTTGCCAACGGAGGTGTTACAATTCTGGCTGGGGAATTCTGAAAGTTGAAGTCCACATATCTTAAAATTGCCAAAGTTGAGAAGCCCTGGACTAGAACATTGAAACTTTAGCACCTGCCATAATGTGGTGGTGGTGTTTTTTTAACCTGTGAACATCTGCACATAAATAATAAACCTACATTTAAATTTCAGAAAGATTTTTTGTTTAACTTTGTACCATGCAAAGGCTGTGTACATAAGCAGTCCCCTTAATGTTTGAATGTTGAACTTCAGCAGCATTTATGCTGCTCTGTGAGATGCAAAGCCTCAAATAATTGCATCACATTTTCTTGCTGTGGTGAAAAATCTGAATTATTTCACTGTGAACCGAAGTCCCATTTATTAATTTTAAAATCAAGGTTAACACTGAACAGTTTTCAGTGTTAAATTGAGGAACAGGGAGAGACAAGATGGAATGTGTGAGAGCCATCCTACAGTAGAATTGCAGTCCTGATTGATTTTAGGAGCGCCACAAAACAGTGCTTGCTTAATTTGGACATGTGCTTATACAGCTTCGCTCAGCAAATTGTGAGGCATCAGCACAACAAATGCATTTTACAGTTATATTAGCTATATTAGTTTTGGAATGTGTCTTTCTAGTTTTCCTTAATCTGGAAAATATATATCAGCATTCTGCATCAGATAACTGAAATGCCCTATCTACTTAATTTTCCAGCTCCAATACTTGCCAACGTGACTGCTTTCTTCTTCCCTCTCTTGCTGCATTTGGAGAATATAAAGACCCCCATCTTTCAAATTCTTACACATTTTTACAAATCTATATGGAAATCCTTGCAGAAGAAACTACAAAGCTGTATTTGCATGACAGGAATTTGGAGAAAAAAAGAGGGGGGGGCAATGCTTCCACAGAAGTATCCCATGTATCCCCCCAAAATACATTCCTTTATTAACACGCTTCTCTGGATAGGCCAGTGGTATGCAAATCATTCATCTAGGGCAGACATGTCAAACTTGCGATGTCACATGACATTGCGCAACGTATCGGGACGGTTTTACCATTGCTGGCAATGGGGTGGGCGCAGCTTCCAGATGACGCATCCGGCCCACGGGCCGGCTGTTTGACACCCCTGATCTAGGGTTTCATGGGCAGATCTCTTACAACTGTAGAGAATTCTTTAGGTGCAGAACAATTCCACTAATTTCTTAAATTGAAAAAAACTGGATTGGGATTCAGTGAGCCAATTGTAGTGACCTCATCTTCATTGTTGTCATCACCATCATAATCAACATCATTTTTTTTTAAACTGACTTTCTCAAATATATTCATAACTGAGAAAGTTGTGACACATAAAGAAAGGAGATGCTGGTGGAAACATTCAGCTACAATTGACTGCTATGGTATTTTCCTTTTCAAAATAAAACATAAATTCACAAAGTCATATAATAAATACCTTTCATTGTGTATTCAAACAAACTGATAAGGATTTAGAAACAGTTCAGGAAAAGGGAGCCATTAGCAGGCTACTTCAGCTTACAACCGGACCTATTGAAGGATGGGTGATGTAGGATGAATGAAAATATAAGGCCAAGAATAAACTAATAAGAACATTAAGCCCTGCGTGAAAGGGACAGAATTCTCAGTTTTCCAGTCCTTAAAGGATATGCTTTGAGAAAAAAGAAGTTCTGCTACTGTCTTTACTGCAATGAATAAGGCCTGATGTTTTGATTGTTTTGTATTTTTTGTCCTTTTTGTCCTTTTTTTCTTTTTTGATTTTTTTTGTATTTTAACCTTGTCTTAAACAAAATTATATATACATACACATACACATGCACAGATACATATAAAGAATAAGGCTAATATAAACTAAAAGAGAACAACATCCCCCCCTCGAAAAACTATAGGTACAAAAAAGAAGAAATATAGGGGGAAAAAAGATATAAAGAAGTAGTTTTCTTTTCAGTTTGTGAGAATTCAGCAGATGTGATGATTTAAAGCCTACACGATTTATGCATATTACATATCTGTTAGGCTATGTTAAAGATGAAGAATTAGCCAGAATAAATTGGTCTTCTGATCCTTTCAGTGCTCTGATTCTTCCATGGAGACATTCTTAAAACTTATTTTTGGGGTTTAGAAAGTAAGTCTTCTGGAACACAAATTACTTAAAGAAAGGATTATGGTTTCCCTGGCCATAGGGATATCTCTGTCAAACTGCCTCATAACAATTTACATTGTCTTTCTTTATGCATCTTTTTTCTAGCAATACACTTTTTCCAGGTGCGCTGGTCAGAATTGTGGATAATCTTTTGAAAAGGGATAAAGAAAAAATGAAAAGAAATAAAGTTCTAGAACATTATTTTAATAAACTAAAGATTAAGATTGTTATAAATACAATACCTGATATCAACCTAAGCAAGTTGTGCTTCCTTTTTCTGGTTATTTGGCTATACCTTTTCATAGAATACTGTACAGATAATTGAACAAACTTTGTTGCATTACATTCTTGATTAAATTATCTTTCCATTGATATATAATTTTATGGTACTACTCCAAAAAAAGTGGTGTTATTAGCCATCAAACCTTAAAAATACACTTTTCCCAAAAGGTTTCCACAATTTTGGCCACTATTGTATATAAAAAATCTTTTTGTTCTTTTTGTTTTTTTAAAAACGTTTTCACAAAAAAGCATATTTTACCTAGTTCAGTCCAGATTTTACAGATTTGTTTAACCTATTAAAGTCTGGGCTGAACTGAATTAAATAGACCCCCCCCTTCAAGAAATAGATTTTGATTTCAGCATAAATGAGAAAACATATTGTTATACTGGGTCAAAATAGAGCAACAAATTGCATACGTTGGTAAAGTATTAGGTGTCAACAGGACACATAATCTCAGAACCAAAGTAGCAAATTAAGAGTAATTTGGGAAATCATCCAGGCACAGCTGTTTGGTACTGGCTGGAAAATAACAAGAAGATCTAAAGGAAGGTCATAAAAGCCAATGGTATAAATGAATTTAAGAGACAGCTTGACATTTTTATGGAGAAAATGGATTGAAGAATTCAGAGGCAGTGAAAAATCACTAATGGGTTGGAGATAAAATTAACAAGAATGGGTTTGCTTGTGCCTGGAGGCATTTTACTATTCAGCAAAGCCTGAGATCCATAGGTAGAGCTATCCCTACCATCACCAAACCATTTCATACCACATTGTATACTAAAAATCAAAAACGACTTTGTTCTACTTTCTGGAAAGCAGACTCCTTGGAATGAAGCATAAGTACCTTAAAGCAATGCAGATCATGGGTCTGTAGATTTCTTTCTTTCTTCAAATGCATCCTGAATGTGTCAGTCAGTTTACTCCATGTATATTCTTTGCACACTGCTACTATGGTCTTAAACTTGCAATGGAGTAATCTTCACCGAATGTAGATAGAATTATTTCCAAGTGAGGGCATGCAGGCTTGAATAGTCAAGCATTTGTTTTATTCAGCGATATGAAAATTCGCTGCAACATATGCTTTTTAAGCTGTGTTAGTGAAACCTAATCTTAAAACAATGCTAATGTGAAAAACACCTGAAGTGAGTAGATTTCTGCAGTGTAGGAATAATTCCTATTTCTACCTCCCTCCTTTCCCTAGTATTGTATTTATGTGCATAATAAGGCCTCGCATCCATTGAAATCCTAGCATGAAATTCACCTGTGCGCAGAACTCTGGTTTTTAAAAATGGAACAAAACAGAACGTTGGACTCCCCAGGAGAGAAAACTCAGCACGCTCCCCTCCCACTGATGAGAAAGCTGCACTAGCAATTTCTATTTTTCTCCTGCCTCAAACCACAGTTATTTGGGGGGCAGACAGAGAGGATTTCCCCCTCCCCTTACTGCTACAGATTCCATAAGGTGCCAAGGTCTGGTTTCTCCATATGGCTGAACAAATGAGCAAAGGGGAAAAAATCCAACAGGATATGGCAAAACATATTTGCTGGAGAGAATATTGAAACTATCATCACATGCATTTTGGTCTACAGTTTGAATTTTATTGAGTCTAATGGTAATGACTGTTGGAGAGGGCTTGAACTCTGACTACACTGTTTAAGTTTGTAATGAAAGGCTAGGAGTAAAAATTACTATCTAAATGTATTCAGGCTGGCCTAGCATTCAAGGGCTATTATTTTATTCTATTTGAGCCAAAGCAAGCAAAGCAAAGCCAGAAACCAGCTGCTATGACAGTACCATGTTCCAAATGACATTTAGTTGGTAATTGGAAAGACAAACGGAAGCATAGAATGTATGAATTGTTACGATAGGTAGTGGTAGACAGACAGATAGCATCATTTATTACCTCAGAAGCTTTAGAGGCCTGTTCAGATGTTCCTGAAAGCTTGAGGTTCTTGAAAGAAAGTAGAAGACAGGGACCTGATGCTATTGTGAGAGTGTCCAAAATGGATGGGTCAGGGAAGCCAAAATGGCAGACACAACAGTAGTTCATTGTTCCACTGCATACTTAGAACGGGGTGGGGCTTTGATCTGCAGTAGCATCCATCATTTTGGCTTCATTGGTTCCTCCTGTTGTGCATATGCCTCTGTTGTTCTCATCCCACATTATTTCCAAACTCATATTCAACTGGGAGATGCTCATAGTCGCTTAAACATAAATACATTTCTTCCTAATAAACCAGCTTTGCTCGGAACAATTTACTTCCTGCAATGATACCTCTAACACCATAAAACATCAGCATGTGGCTAACCCAAATCCTTGGGAAGGACTTGATAAGTGGATAAAAATGACAAATCAAGCCTGAACATATGGCTGACTGCAACAAACTAATAAATATAGCCTTTTTTTCCCCTTGTTAGGACCCCATAGTCACTTAATTCAGGGTAAAGTCTGAGTGACTGGATGGAGCTAAATGCCCTTCCTGATGCTATGTGAAGTTTTGCAGCAGATATTTTTTCTCTGCACCCTAAGAGAAACATCTGCCACTACCTCGGATTGAACTCTCAACCTTTCAAGTGCAAGATGAGCGTCTTCACTACTGGGTCACCACACTACTCAGAACCAATAAATATAATTACATAATTTATATATTTATCTATTATACATTTATGAGATATAATATAATTATGTAAATATAATATAAAATTAACATCATATGCCTCCCCCAAAGACAAAAATAAAATGGGTTGTGGAAAGAGAAGTAGAAATGATGGAAAGTAGCAAACTAACTAGCATGTATGAAATAGATAGAAAGATATAGATGTATCGATAATACTTATTAAGAAATAATTCCAATAGAATTTAAGATACTAATTCATAGGCATTTAAATACAAGATTTCATCCTCAGATAGAAGACAGAATCTAAACATTGTGGGGGGGAAAAACCTTGCTCATGCACATGTGGGTTTATTAATTAATACTAACTTCATCATATTGTGAAATAACTCCATGTTTATTGTACAGGAAGGATAGAAAGATTTACAAACAAATGCCTATCTATTTGAATGAATCGAGTTAGAGCTTTATTCAGAAAATAAACATTCCTCTGGGTTGATGCTTGTAGAATCAATGATAGTGATCAGTCATTACAATTTATATTGATGATTTCCTGTGAAAGAGGACTATTTTGCTTCTTTTTTATTTCACATGTCAAAACCTTAGTACAAAATCCATTTATTCAAATGGGGTGAGGAAGTAATGTCTAGCTATATCCTACTACAGGAATTATTTATTTTTCCAACTGGTTACCTAAATAAATAACCAATAGAAGGGGGGGGGGTCACCACTAAATGCAATTGTGCTACTGTGCTTGGCAAAAATGAGCTTATTCTTTAAATATATGCCTTATTTAAATCTTTTTCTTTCCACATTGGCATTCTCAATTAAAAAAATTCTGGTTTTTTTAGTGAAAGATCAACAGACTTAAAGTGCTATGTAGGTCTGTAACTGTATCCAAAATTATGTCCAACACAGAAAGAACAAGCCATATCACCTGTTTTCTATTTCATTAAAACAAAAAATATATTAAACTAAGTATTTGGACAAGATACCTTTTTACATATTATAGTGTATAGGCCAATATGCCTTCTCTCCTCCTTCATAACCATCGAGCTTTCTCAGAATACAGATGTGATTATTGTTTAACAATAAAAGAAACATGGGATTTTGCAACAAAAATAATTAGATTTAGTATTCATTTTGCTAATGTATTTTATCAATGTTGCAATCAAAGTGGGCAGAATAAATATGAAAAGAAGGAAAATATTGAAATAATAGGACTGGATGATGTACCTGATAAACAGTAAAAGTGGATCAGTTCAAACTAACATTTTGTAGCTATTCCAGATGTGGATGGTTTAATTTGATAACTATTTCAGCATTGCTTCACAATATAAAGAATTGAAAATATATGTGTTTGTCTTGTGTTTGTCTTTATTGTATGCCATTTATGATAGCAGAAGTGTTAGAAGTGTTTAAAAATATGAGAGCGACTGTGGGATAATGTATAAATGCATATTCATCATTTTATGCATTTACTATATTGATAGCCATCCTTCTTCCAAAAACCTAAAGACAATTTAGGATATATGCAGGTCCATTTTATTTTATGCTTATCACAACATTGTGGGGTAGACTAAATTTGTGTAACTAACACAAAAACACAAAAATAACTTCCTAGTAGCTACCTCCCTCTCAACTACTGTTTACAGAATGCTCAGTTACAGCAAATGGTACTAGGGGTCTGGTGAGGCAGGAGATCCTGCCAACAAGAAAACAAAAACCTCTGCAGGTTTTTCAGATCTTTGTGTGTATAAATGCATTAGTAATATTGCATGTGAGTTAGATTTTAGTTGGCTGAATAGCTAATTGTAGTATGGCTAGGGTTACCAGCACATGGTATATCATGATCATCTGGATTTTTGCAACTTAGATATGTAACCCTATCTGAGTCTCTTCAAGCTTCATTTAACACTTTGACCATATATACCAGGGGTGTCAAACTGCCGGCCTACGGGCTGGATGCATCAAGTCAAAACCATGCCCACCCCATTGCCGGCAATGGGAAAAATGTTGTGATACGTCACGACACGTCACGTGACTTCGCGAGTTTGACACCCGTGATATATACCATGGCTTATCCTTTTTTAATGAAATGCAACTGCACAAGGTAAACTTGAAAAATGCTGTTGTTTTGAGATTTATTTTTTAATGCACTATCTAGGTTAACGTTTACATATATAGATGAACACACAAATATCCATCTCCTTGGATTTCTGCACTTCAAAATGCAGATACACTGGGGATCTGACTCTTTGGCATATATAAAATATATAAAAAAATAAGTAAAATCTTTTTACAACTGACTGCAGCCACTGATTAATATATGGATAATACATGAAGTTTTCTTAGCAGTTCTGTGGATGTGGTTTGCCACAGTTTTATTCAGATATTTTTTCTCTTTTTCCAATTTCCAATCTGGAATAGTAACCTAGGATAATCAGTGTCCTCCAATCTATCTCTTTGTCAAGAGTGTTCAAATTGATATTGTGCAGAGTGTCTATTCTCAAGTTCTTCTTTCCAGAACATCTATAGCCTTGTGCTACCAATCAAGTCATTGGAGAAGAAGAAGCCAGCTTTAGGAGTACTATAGGCTCTATCATTACATGAGAAAGTTGTAATACAGTAACTGCTAAACATTTGCATGCTTCATGGTAATCAGAATTGGCAACCAAAAAGAAAAAGTAGGAAATTTATCAGTTGTTTTGTTCTTAGAGAATATAACCTACAATCCCTCACCTGCAAAATATAAACATAATTAAAAAAAAACACAGTTTGCTTTTGGCCACAAATAACACCTCGGTTTTATCCATATTAAATCTTTTCTCCTTTCATTTTGTTTACAAGATATTGAGATACTGATAGCAGCGTTTGTTATGAAGATGAGAAATTGCTTTAAGAAAAAGAAGAAAAAAGCATGGCCCCAGATATGCATGCTCCTTTGACATCTTTTAAGTTGTCCAACATGTCTTTCTTCAAGGGCAGAATTACAAAAATATATATCCTGTTTCCAGTGGTGGGATTCAAATATGTGAACAACCAGTTCTCTGTGTGGATGCTGCTTCTGGAAGTCCATTCTGGGCCTCGGCAACAAAAATTAGCTATCGGTTCTGCTGAACTGGTGCGAACTAGCTGAATCCCACCACTGCCTGTTTCCATTCAAGCTGGAATCACATATAATTAATTATTTGGCTGAGTAGTAAACCTCATGGGGAGTTTAAATATAAGCTATCCATTGTGAAGGGGAATCCACATCCAGAATTGGATATCATGTTCAGCCGTTTATTGCAAGGTGACATAATCCCCATCCAATGTGCATCATTGTTTCCAGTTGAAATTATGAGAATATTATTTTGGGGAAAAACACCTCTAATGTGAATGGAATATTCAGTGTGAACAAACAAACAAACAAACAAACAAACAAACAAACTGTCAAACTTATTAAGTTTCACAGACTTTCTTCCATTAAAATCTGGACGCCTAAATCTCTATCTTTGTACATGAACTTTATGTGGAATTGAGGACTCATAACTTTAGTGGAATATGCTGTTTTAGCCATTTCTTCCCATTGTTGGGAAATAGACCTTGCCCATCTCCATGATGTGATGAAAGTAACAATCATGCAGCTCTGTCATAGGTCTTCATTTCATATAGAGACTAGGATCGTAGTTTTAAAATTATTAATTTTGGCCTCAGGAAATGTGGCAATGAAGTGGTGGCATCTCCAAAATGGGGATTGTGAAAATCTTTGGCCCATAAAAAAATTACAGGCTCAGGGTTGCAAAACACAGTATGTTAACCCTCCTAGTGAATTAGCAAGACTGTGTACTTTTGTTTTTGAATCCATCTTTACAGTGGGGATGGACATCCTGTGGAAGTCCATTGCAGTGTAAATTCTTGGACTTTTCCTTTGTTCTCTGTGATCAGCTGTCATTCTTGCTCTGAGCCAACATCATTTAGGGGTAGAGGTGCACAAAACAGATTGAACTCAAAAGGTCTGATTTCAGAATACCCCTCTTTTGACGTAGGAACAGATTGCTGGTTTGGCCTTGCAGGAACTCTTTTGCTGCTGTCATCAAAAGTATTCTGAGTTCAAAACAAAGTGCTTCAAGCACAAAACAACTCCAATTTTTGTTTTGCTTTTTTAAAAAGTGCAGCTCTCTGCCAGAAAGTCTTACTTCCAGGCAATGGAAGTATAAGTTCTTTTAAAAAAATAAAACATATGATTCATGACAGCTAGAGATTTACTAATATAAAATTGTTACACAGGAACTTGTGTGGTGGACCTTAGCAGACAGCTTGTTTGCCTCCTACAGGATGGTGAATCTTATTTTTTGATATTTCCAACCTCCAACACATCTTCAGAATTCAAAAACAGAAATTATTCATAAAGGAAATAATCCATAGTGCATACTGATACAGTGACTTAGATTTTAACTTGCATTAATGGACTAATCATAAGTAAGTTAGTATGTTCAGCCAAGCACTAAGGATGACTGGGCTATCAAGACAAGATACATTCTGAGCAGATGGTAGGAAGTAATCTTAAAACTGGTGAACAAGCAACAAAGAGTTTTTTGGATGCCCAGAAGTCTATAAGAGTTGACAGCATAGCAGCAAATCCTTGGCACTGAGGCCCCTAGGAACCAGCTCTCTGCCCTACACGTTCTCAGTTCACATGCAAATGTGGGAAGAAGCCAAGGGGGAAAAAAAGAGAGAATAATTCAGCAGAATTGTAAGACCAAAGATAGAAGAGTTTACAGGAAAAAAGAAATTTTAAACTAGATATACAGTATAAGGTTGATGATATGTAATCACAAAACCTTGCTCATGTAGTCTTAAAAGTACATAGGAAAAATTGGTATTCTTGATGGGTTTTTCCCCCCAGAATGTTCTTGTACCCAAAGTTGTTGTAATTATATATAAGTCACAATAGAGACATGAAAAGGAAAGACTGGAATGCTATTGCTGACTTCGAGGGATTTGAAAGATACCACATGGGATAAAATTTCTGCAGTTTGTGAAGACCTCAATAAGATTTAGAATCAGTTAGAGGTACTTCTACATGTACCAAGTGGCTATGAATCGATGTGATTGTCCTAAGCTTTTCATCACAAAAATGCCACAAAGCTCCTTGCATTTAGTGCAAAAAGTATGTGAAAATTTAATAAAAATGATTAACTTTCAGTAACATTCACTGCAGCAGAATGGATTAAAGAAACCCCACCAAACTCTGCTGTTAGTCAGAAGAGCCAAATGAAAGAAATAACAGCTGCTTTTATTGTTGTAAACTAAATTCACCTAACATATAGTTAGGCTATGTTGCATAAATGAACATCAGTGTGTATACATAGCTCATAGCATGGTATCAACTTTCAATCACAAATAATACAAACAAGCATGGCCACTACCGAAATCCATAGTCAATATTTGCCAAATGAGTTTTGCTGGAAGAGGCCTTCTACATCATCTACATTTTAGTTCAGTACACACCAGGATATTGGAGTAGAAGCAGAGCCAGAACTAATTAAAAGCAGTGGACTGGGGTTTGAAAGCAGTAAATCATGTTCTGCAACTGATATGGCCAGAAGGAATTAATTCTGAAAATTTGGAAGAATAAGTCAATAGGAATACAAAGTTTAGAACAAAATCATTATATGCATTGTGCTGTACTTTGGATGAATAATGAACATTTTCAAATAAAACAGCATAAAGAAATCTCTGGAACATTTATTTCACAATGAAAAACTAAAAAAAAAATGCTTAGATTTACTTTTTACAAATTCTGCATTGCTAACTGTAATGCATGGACTAGTCCTGTTACATAATGTCCCCCCCATATTTAACGACGTATATGGCTTAGTAAATTGAAATTATGTATTAATAAATTAAATTTGAAAAGGAAGAGATTAAATAATGTAATCTGATGATTTGTAAACCACAGAGAACCTTCTGATTATGGTGAGTAGAAATCAAATAAATAAATAAATAGCCCTTAATCATGACTATGCATAGCATTAGCACTAGCACTTAGACTTATATACTGCTTCATAGTGCTTTACAGGTTTATAGAGTCAGCATATTGTTCCCAACAAATCTGGGTCCTCATTTTACTGACCTCGGAAGGATGGAAGGCTGAGTCAATCTTGAACCAGTCAGGATCGAACTGCTGGCAGTCAGCAGAATTAACCTGCAGTACTGCATTCTAACCACTGCACCACCACGGCTCTAAATAACATTATCATTCTCATCCTTGCATCAGAGTGCAACACAGGCCTCATTTGCCCTAAGAGGATTCCTGCTTGTCTATAAGCTTCTGTTTCTGCACTGTATGCATAATAGAGATCTTTGCCTTCTGCATTCAGACTTCTGGGACAGGAATATCACATGTGCAATATTGGTACTCAGGTCCATCTGGTGAATTCCTATCCCTGCTTACATTTTGACTTTCCACCCTTATGGCAACCCTTGATTCAAAATGTTGAATAATCACATGGACTTTCCAAGAAATATTGGATCCTAGAAGATGACTTACCATCAAGCCTTTCATGCAGGGACTGCAAAACTCAGCCCAACCTTTAGGAAATGCTCTTTGTTGCCATTTAGAGATTGTTCAGATTTTTGCAGCTCAGATATGGTAGAGTTGATTGGGTGCAATCAATGCCAAACTGTCTGAAGCGCATTGGACTTTTAAAGATTAAGTAAAGTTGGAGAAGTTGTGTTACTGAAAAAGTGAAATTGGGAATATGCCTCTCTGAGGTAAGCTTTCAGAAGAGTTCCAATTTTCAAGAGCAAGCTTCTCCCATCATTAGTCCTTTCCTCTCTCTCCTTTCCTTTCCCTCTCAATTTATAATCTCCTTTATTTGGAACTGAGCTGTTTCCTTTTTGCCTAAAACTCCTCCAGCTATGAATACACATCAGGTCTTGGGCAGCATCACTCAATTCTCCAAAGCCAACTTGCAATTTTAAAAAAAAAATGTGTCCCATCCCACATTGATCTCTTTCAGGGTGCATATTGGTGTGGATTTTAAACATCATGAGGAAGAAACAATGCTGAATCCTCCCCCCCCAAAAAAACAGCCATTTTGCTAACATAGCATTGGAAGAAGCCAACTTTTTGCTGAAGCTCTGAACAGCAGGAGCAGAAGAGATCCAATTGGCAACTCTTCTGTTTTTCCTAAAATGCCACTGGGGAGCCATGGTTCATCAGCTGAAATAGACAAACATAAAAAAAAACAAGAACGGCAGGGGAAAACAAAAGGTTGTGCTAGAGACAAGCCCGCCTACTCAAAATGTAGGTAGTTTTTAATTGCTGCTCTAAGTTGGCATAGTCGGTTGGACCATTTCCACTTACCTCTCTCTCTCTCTCTCTGAAAGGAAGCCAAATATTGTCTCTGGAGAACTTTTCTCTTTGTTTAGCTTAGTTTTGCAAAAAGTCTTGCATCTGTTGTTCTTAAACATATATCCGCATAAAGCCACTTGAGACAACCTAACCTTGAACTTATCCATATTGTTTTTATATTTCAGTTTATATGTCTGGGTGCAAGACTAAAAATATATATATACGTCTGATAAAGATCTGGGTGGATCTATATGTTTATCAATTGCTTTTCAATGGCAAACACACTTTTCAAGGCTGGTCTCCTAGGCAACCTCTTCTCCGCTCTCTTAGGATGTGACATTTGCAGCTGTGTTGTTCTTCCATCACAACACTTGAAATTGGGGATCCAGCAAGAGACAGAAGAAATTTTTTTCCAGGGAGGTAAAGCAACCACAGAGTTTTATGCTGTTGCCTTCCTCCGAAAACATTTCTATTGCTGCTGTAAACTTTTTTTGAAAAGCCAGTTAGAAGTTTCAACAAACCATTAGGGCAGTCCTAATTTCATCTAGTGATGTTTTTGGGTAGGAAGCAAAACATTCACAACTCCAGCACCTTTGGAACCATGCATACTTCAGTTTCTACAGTGCCTGACTTTTACAGAAAATGGATAAGAGGAATTTTGTCATGTGCAAAAAAGAATCTGATTTAGGTCTTGGCATGCTAGACCAAAGTTGACCAAAATGGTCTAACTATATAAGAAGAGAGATATGCAGTGCCAGGATGTTCTAAACTTTACCCATATCACCCTTTTATTGGTACCTCTCCATTCATGGACGTCTTGGATGTAATCATTGGGGGGAGGCGGGTGGCAACAGTACTGAAATGATTTGCCATTGACTTTTCTGAGATTTTTTTTTTTATTTACCTCTCATTGAAGCTTGCAGACATAGGATTTCCTGGTGGAACATTAGTCTTATTCAAGTATTAATTAAATATTTTCCTGCTTTGCTTTTCCATGTAGACATCTGCCATCTAGCTGAAGAATAGAACCAATGGAAGAAGGCAGGAGTCCCTTTGAGTTCACATCTTCTGAGAAATAATCTCCAAAGGAGAAGCGTTTAGAGCTAAATTGTCCTTGTTTCCTGTTGTAATTGTAATTGTTGTTGTCAGCCCTCTATCAGTTTTGATATAAGAAGAGCCAACCCATTAAAGAAAAGATGGATTTCTAACATCATGTTCAATTTGACTTACAGATACATCAAATAATTTAAGATAAGATATTTTCATTAATTAAAGATGCTATTTCCAATTACTCTCTTAACCTATCTCTCCTAAATACCTCTTTTCTCTCTCTGAAAAAGAAAAGCCTATGCAATTGTTTTATACACTTGGAGATAATAAACATGAAATTTAACTGCACCTATTTTCACTACAAAATAGGACATATTCTATGCTGATTTAATATTACCCTATTAAAATCTTTTCCTTCCCAATCATTTGTTTTATTTCTGTATTATATAATGCTTATTTCTATCAGCATTGTATATTTTGAATTACATAGATTATGAAAATGCACTTAAAATATATTCACCTTCTTTCTTTCAGCCTATGTTTTAAATATTTTTGCCCCTAGTTCCTTGCTAACCACCTATTAATTTTGAAATTAAATTGTTCACTGGGCTCTCATTCTCCATAAGAATTAGGCACCTGAGGTGGGTTTGGCTGGTATTTTATTCAGTGTTTAAGATCATGCTGTTATAATGATTACATATTTAATCACTGTGGCTTTCTTTCTTGATGTGCAAAGATTATTATAACTTTCATCTTATAGAATTAAATTTTACTTCAACAGGCTCTCTCATTTCCTGGCCATATTTTATGATGAGAGAGAAAGAGGAAATAGCTTTAATCACCCAAAATGCTTCAAAGACTGGGAAATGTTATACATTTTAAACAGTTGCCACTGAATTTTTACAGTCCAACATTTTTAGAAAATTGAGACTGATGAGACCACTGAACTCATTTTTGGGGGGCGGATGGGGGGGTCATGAAAGTGTGATAGTTGAAGGATTAGCAACACGGGAAGGAAAAGTGTGAATTTTATAGGGCTGTTCACTTATTGTAGTTTGGGGGGGTGGCTAGGAGAGAATTTATCAGGCTGTTAACTATGGTTTTTGTTTTGCTTTGTCAACTTTTGGCCAAAAATAAGAAAGCAAAATAATTTGCTTCATTTCTGAAAATAAACCCAAAAACCTCTGAACAGTAAGAAGATGTTTTTCTTAGACTGACCACCCACCCCTCCATGATTTCATTGATTAGCATACCTTAGAGAAAGCTTACGCATAAATCCCACTTGCAGCTTATGACAGCCAGCTTGGATTTAAAGCCTGAGCCCCTGTTTGTCACAGAGAGTAATTGAAAGCTCCAGATTCTCAGCTTTCAGCTTTGCTGCTGATGGATTCAGCAGTATTTATACCATAATGTAGAACTTATAATACTTTCTTCTTTTATTCTTGCTAAGTTTCTAACAACCTGTTTCAGATTTCAGAGAAAGTATAGTTTTATCTCTTTATATGCATAGGTAAAGGTTCTGGATATGGTTAACTAAGACTATTATGGATAATATAGATAATCTTACATATATGATTATGGGGAGGGGATGATGGTTACATCTGGGATTTTAGACCAGGGCTTTTCAACCTTTTCACCCATTGTACCACTTTTAGGATATGGCAATATCCGAGTACCACCAGTCGTTTAGCAAGATGTCAAAAACTTGATGACCCCCCCAAAAAAGGAAAAAAAGTGATAAAGTACAAGTAGTTCTCGACATACAACAGTTCGCTTAGTGACTGTTCGAAGTTACAATGGCACTGAAAAAAGTGCCCCCAAGCCACAGCCGAGCAAGATACCTGTCTGCCCACCCGGCGGCGCTCTTCCTCCTGTCCGAGGTTTTCATTGTTGTGAGCATATCTGTTGAGGATTGGCAGTGGGTGGGGTAGGGGGTTGTTTGGTTTTTATTCACCCCGTCTGCTGGGTGGTTGCAGCAGGTTTTGGTCACTTCACATGACCCTGGGACACTGTTACTGTCATAAATATGAATCAGTTGCCAAGCATCTGAATGTAAATCACAACACCCTGGAGATGCTGCAACATTCCAGCTGATCGGCGCTTCTTCAGGGCTCAGCAGAAGCACCAGGACCAGCGCCGGGCTCCAGCTGGAGCCTGGCGCTGATCCTGGCACTTCCACTGAGCCCTGACAGCCCCAAATTAGTGCCGATCAGCTGGAAAGTGGCACTGATCCTGGCACTTCCGCTGAGCCCTGACTGCCCTGCAGCTCCAGCCATCTCTCGCTCAGGCTTGTGCGGTGTTGCCACCGGTTCAGCTCATTCCCCTCCCCTGCTACCACTTTTCTAGGATGGTCGCGTACCACCTGCCAGGTGCCAATGTACCACAGGTGGTACCCGTACCACTGGTTGAAAAGCCCTGTTTAGACAATCTCCTTTCCCCTCCAACAATGGATTAATGTTGAGCTAGTTCCATTATTTCTCTAAGTTCAGTGGACTAATTAAGATGGAGTGCCTAGAAAGGTTGTTGAATCTAGTTGGATTCCAAATACTTGGAAAGAAGTGGGTATAGGTCCCCCATTTATTCTGTGTTTAGGATATATAGCTTATTAGAGCCATTGTCACTGCTTCCCAACCTTGTCAACTTTAAGATGTGTAGACTTCAACTCCCAGAATTCCCCAGCCAGCAAGTTTAAGGTTGAAGTCCACAGTCTGAAAGTTGGCAAGGTTGGGAAACACTGGGTTAAGATAGAAGCTTCACAGTGCTTTACAGGTTTATAGAGTCAGCATATAGCATCAGCAGGTGCCAAATGATGATGGCTAGAAGCCAGGAGGCCATGCGTTCCAGTCAAAGTGACTGGGTGACTTTGAACCAGCCCTTCTCTCTCAGCTCTAGGCAGCATCTCTGAAAATCTTGCCAAGAAAACAGCAAGGACTTCTCCAGGCAATCAACTCTGACTTGAAGGAGAAAAACCCCCACAGAAAATGAAAAATGGTTAAATTTTGTGGCAGTCCAAAATCAAATAATGGTAAGATACCAAGCTTTGAGCTCTGGATCTGGAGTTCTGTGCTTGTGTTATGTATTGGGGTTTGTTGATGTTTGTTGTTTCTTCTTAACATTGCATTTTGATAACTGAGATGAGAAAAAAATCCAAATTCATAGTAAATGTATTTGGTCCTCTCTTCACAATTCCCTGCTTCCTCCTCCTAATAAAATCACTGCTAGAAATTGTTTCCCTGGACATGGTATTGTTCACAATCCATAATGAACAATGCTTCAGTATTCAATATGTTTGTTGCAATGTGAAAGAGAAACACAAAAATGAACTAATAGTTTCATTCAAAGGATAGGTCAGGCATGGGGTGAGAAGAGAAGCACTGAAGCTTCAGTAGAAACATTTAGAGCAGTACCAGCCATTGCAGTTAGCTGTTATGTAAGCTCTGTTGAAACCAATAACATAACCATACTTCTTTGCTTTCAGTAGAACTTTTTATTTCACTTTGACTGGAGCTAAAATGTTCCCATATTTCTTCTGGTGAAAAAAGAAATCTGTCAAGGACTTGCCATAGATTTGTTGAGGGGTGGGGGAGATAGAAGGAGAAGAGTATTATATAATTGAATTAGTGTTCGAATGAAGCTATTCATTACCTTTAGCTCTAAATAGTGGTAAGACCCTATTCCAGGACTTGAGCATAGAAAGAAAACTTTCAGAATTTCCATTTCATTTCTTGCTTCATTAATTCCATTAACTTACAAATTGATGAATTCATAGAATTAAAAAGTCATTTGCTTTTTATATTTTGTGGAATCACTTTTGCCAAGTCTCCAAACCTTTTAATCTGTACTCCTAAATTCCAGCTATAATTGTTTTCATCAACGACATAATTGAACTTGTATGTATAGCATATCAATAGGGTTTGGTTTTCAGGAGCCAGATATCATAGTACTTATTTGTCAACAGCAAAGGCAATCATTCCTCAAATGTTCTGTACATCATTGGGTAAAAAAAATCAGTGATTCTGATATAATTTGAATAACTGCTATAGGAGAAACATAAGCAAGAAGAATGTATGATGATAGTATCTAATGTTCCTGACATTCTTCTCCTTTGCCCCTACAAACAGAGTTGGTTTATTTTGTTCTTGCTCATATCTCAGAAGGTGGTAGAATTGAAGGTCAAGTTTCCTTCCGCAGGCCAAATAATAACAGAATCATTCATCCTGACAAAGCCACAATTTCTGAATACCTCTGATGGGTTTCCATCTTAAGAGGTCAGTTGAGTGCTGAAATGAATAGAAAAAGAATCAGCAATCCTTGACAAGGTCAAGGTTTCTGTCCCTTCACAATGCACATAGGAGACTAAATTTATAAATATTCTTCAAACACCTTTTTTTTTGTTTTGTTAGAAAGTCTGAGTCTGACATTTAAATTCATTTTCAGGCTGGAATGAAGCACCCATTTTTGTCCTTTTCAGAACTGTCCCAACTGGCACCTCCTTGAGATGTGCAACAAAATGACTTGACAGGAATAGACAAGCTACATTTTGATTAGTTTTAACCATAGAAGGCGAGTTCTATATTGATTTTTATTCCTCAACTATGTAATACCTGTAGGTTGTGCTGTACAGATGTCAATCATTACCATCCAAATTAAATAATACAATACATAATGAGGTTTTTCTTTCATTTATCCATCTTTAGTATGCCTGAGAAGCTTCTAAAGGGCTCTAATATTAAACTGATTAAATATTATCTGGCAAATTACTCAATATAGAAACATTTGACTTTCTTATATTATTATGCAAAGTCACAACTCTTGTTTACGTTATTTATTTATAGGACTTGTATGCCTCTCTCATATAATAAGTCTAGGCAACTTATAAAGAATTGCAATTGCTTATTATATTTAAAAGTCCTGGCTGTGCCATGTATACTTCCACAATAGTGGTATGTGATTTCAACAAGTAACTCAAGCCTTGCTTCGTTTGTATTCTAGATTTTCTAAATCCATTCTTTGTGGTGAATAACACTTGCATCAGCAAACATAATGGTAAATGAAGATGGACACCCAAGTAGCAGTCACATTGTTCTGTTTTTAGTGGCTTATGATAGTTAAAAAAGAATCTCATGTCTTACCAAAAGTGACAGGAAGATACCCCCATAATTGTTTTTATAGATTATGTTCTCATGATGTCATCTCCACTCCACAACAGCGGCAACAATTTTCCAATCTTCTGTTCCAGTTTGACAATTTTGTCTTTTCTCCCAGTATACGTCTTATAGTACAAATGACTAATGATGTCTCCACAATGATGTTAGTGATGTAGCTCTTCCATGGGATTGGAGAACTGGTGGCTGAGAAGCCACTTCATGCCCTGTTCCTCTTGACAACTACAGAATGGTTATATTTGCCAACAAGTCTGATTACACTGAGCTGATCCATATATTCAGATACCTGGCAGGGATAACCTGAGTTCTTTACATTAGTATCTATCAGCCTGTCACTGCTTCATCATGCAGATTTCTTCACCCCACTGACATGTCAGCTGGGTTATTTTTTGACGCAGAATATTAATCTTCCCCAGATGACTGGTGGATTATATAGTAAGGAAGCAGTGTGAAGCCAGAGGTAGACATCTTCTGATCCATGGAGTGAGGATGAGTATATGATCTCAGAGTCCTAGTGAACAATCATTTAAATATGAGCCAGCAGTGTGCTGCAGCTGCCAAAAAAGCCAACACAGTGTTGGGCTGCATTAACAGAGGGATAGAATCAAGATCACGTGAAGTATTAATACCACTTTACAATGCCTTGGTAAGGCCACACTGCATCCAGTTTTGGTCACCACGATGTAAAAAAGATGTTGAGATTCTAGAAAGAGTAGAGAAGAGCAACAAAGATGGAGAAGGACAAGGGGGGACATGATAGCAGTGTTCCAATATCTCAGGGGCTGCTACAAAGAAGAGGGAGTCAAGCTATTTTCCAAAGCGCCTGAAGGCAGGACAAGAAGCAATGGGTGGAAACTAACCAAAGAGAGAAGCAACCTAGAACTAAGGAGAAACTTCCTGACAGTTAGAACAATTAACCAGTGGAACAACCTGCCTCCAGAAGCGGTGAATGCGCCAACACTGGAAGTTTTTAAGAAGAAACTGGACAGCAATTTGTCCGAAATGGTATAGGGTTTCCTGCCTGAGCAGGGGGTTGGACTAGATGACCTCCAAGGTCCCTTCCAACTTCATCATCATCATCATCATCATCATCATCATCATCATCATCATCATCATCATCATCATCATCGTTGTCGTCATTGTTATTATTATTATTGTTGTTATTATTATTATTATTATTATTATTATTATTATTATTATTATTATTATTATGTCTATTGAAGAAAATGACCCTGAGCAGAATATACCAGCCCTTTATAAAAAAAAAGGCTCATCTAAGTTTTTGGAATAACACTGTTCATTTGTCAAAAAAAGTTGGCTGATAGGTCAGTGGGGTGTAGCAGGGAACATGATGTAGGAAGAGGTGGTCTCTCCAGAGGACCAGTGCACTGATGTTAAGAAATAGTCCAGGTATAAAGTCATCAGTGCAGGGTATTCCATGCTTAAGACCAATCACTTGGGCTACTTAAAAAATAGCCATAACCTTTATCCCAAACATTTGCCCACACTTGTCTGTGCATATCTGACTCCACAATAAGGAGAATAATTACTGTTATTTTTCTACTAGATGTTGATGTTGGAAGAGAACCTATCAATAACATTAATGCCATACATGAGAGAAAATTGCCCCACATTAATACAGTGTGGACAGTAGCAATTGTTGGCCTTGTTTTGAAAAAGAGAAGGTTTGGAAATGAGGTCACAGCAAATATGTCACCATGTTTTTGTGTCATTTCAGAGACTGTAGGGTAGCCATGTCAAACTGCCGGCCCACGGGCCGGATGCATCACACCGAAACCACGCCCACCCCATTGCTGGCAATGGGGGGAAAGTCGCAATACGTCACGTGACGTCGCAAGTTTGACATGCCTGCTGTAGGAGATATACCTTTCCATGGCCATGAGAACATGCTCTTAGAAAAAGTAAGTTCAGATGTGGCAGAAAGTATTTCACCAAACAAAAGCACATTTTTCTGTAGAGTTGGCAATGCTTTCTGTCATAGGGTGGGAATGGTCAGAAGAAGCCAGTGTGTAGTAGAAGCTAAGAAATATTGTGTCCACAATCTTTCCACCAAGTGTTACAAGAAGTGCCATCAGAAGAAAGTGGAAATTGTTCTGTATTACTATACTCCAAGGGTGACTTTTTCCCTTAGGAGTTCTCTTGCTGGCACTTTTTATGATTCTGTCTTCTATATTCCCCAGGCTGCTTTAGCTATAATAGAAGAAAAAAATCCTGCCTGCCTACCTAAATAGCTCTGGGAGATACAAAGAAAAAACAGGCAGGCATAGACATGAAAGGATGGAAGTCCTCTGCTTCAATTCCTTCCATTTGCGTACTTTCTCTCTGTTTGCGTTAAACTGCTCCTACCGTGTATTTTTTTGCTGTCATTTTACTTTTTGATGGTATAAAATCTACCTCGATGGAAATATTCATCCTTTGCATTTTAGCTGAATGTTGAAATTATGATGATAGCCAGTTTGATTGTGATGGCCAAAGGCAGAATATAAATATTTTAAAGTTGATGACTGATTACAGGCAAACTTCATCAGTCTGTAATTGTAAGGCTGTAAGAAAGTACTGGGAAAACAGAAAAGAATCAATCAGAAGCAAGAGGACAAAACAGCCTCCTTAATTTTTTGCTCCTTTCCTTCCATTCTCTGCTTTCTGTTGTTTCCTGTGACTTGGAAGAAGAGGAGCAGTTGATGCATGGGCTTGCAGTTAGGCAATGGACTAGTTGCTGATTGATTATTGTTATTTCCATACTTTCTAGCTGGAAAACATGCAATACCATTAGCAAGCTATTTCAACTGTTGCAAAGTGCTGTATCTCATTTCTCCAATATTGGAAGGAGGATAAGCAAATAGAAAGGAATGGTCTGATAATTTGCTATGAGGATTCTTTGAAGTAGATGTGATGGAGGCCTGCAGCAAATTTGGTCCCGGGCCAGAGGGATGCCAACACTAGATATTGATTCTGCCATGTGATTTGTGGATAGACAGCAGGCAGCTAACGAACTAGTCAGATATTTCTGTAAAAGTCCTACAAATATGGCAAAGTAACAGCTGAAACAATGGGAGTGAACCTAAAACATGCTGCATTCATCACTCAGATTGTAATCAGTTAGCCACTCAGCACAATGGGATATTCTTTAAACAGGAATCTTGTACATGATAATAAAACTACATCTGGTAAATAGTCTCAGTGTGATTTCATTAGCATAACAATGAATCATATAAAAATTACAGATTAGAATTCTCAACTTCTCTTAAGGAGTCTCTTCCAAACCTTCACAAAAATATATATTGCGAACTGCAAACTTCTGGCTCATCTCCAAGGGAAAAAATCCAGCAACAGCTGGATCTCAATTATTGTGAATAAGGACAAAGATGGAAAGTTTCAGTACTACCCGCAATAGAGGAATAGTTGGTAAAGATGATGGAACTTGCTGAGATGGCTAAATAGACTTATTTGATCAGAAAAAAAAGATAATATCTCCACATTTACTGCTGACTGGAAGCTCCTTATGAACTTTCTCCATGCAATAGACAAAATGAACTTTGCAATAGTGGCAAATGAGCTTATAATGTATGGTTTTGATGATCAGACAGGATAGATTATAAAAAGAAGAGAGTTTTGCTGCAACCGTAGAGTAAGAGGTAAATTTATAATTGTACTTAAATGTGTTCCATTCCAAAGAATTATTATGTTTCAAGTATCAGGGCCTTCTGAGCCTTGTAATATCACAAAATTCAGAAGGAATTGTATCAGACCCAGCATTCTATATTCCACACTTTCATAGGCTGAAGGCAAATATACATGAATTTTCATATTATAACCTAGGCAGCTTCCCTACATTTATATAGCCATGCCAATGTATGTACAAGTAGTCCTCGACTTACAACAGTTCATTTAGTGACCATTCAAAGTTACAACAGTACTGAAAAATGTGACTTATAACCAGTGGTGGGATTCAAATATGTGAACAACAGGTTCTCTGTGTGGATGCCGCTTCCGGAAGTCCATTCTGGGCCTGGGCAACAAAAAATTAGCTACCGGTTCTGCCAAAGTGGTGCGAACTGGCTGAATCCCACCACTGCTTATGAACATTTTTCACAGTTATGACCTTTGCAGCTTCATGTGATCAAAATTCACATGCTTGGCAACTAGTTCATATTTATGACAGTTGCAGTGTCCCAAGATCATGTGATCCCCTTCTGCGACCTTCTCGCAAGCAAAGTCAATGGGGAAGCCAGAGTCACTTAACAACCAGATTACTAGCTTATCCACTGCAGTGATTCATTTAACAACCGTGGCAAGAAAAGGAGTAAAATGGGGCAAAACTCACTTAACAAATGTCTCACTTAACAACAGAGATTTGGGGCTCAGGTATGGTCATAAGTTGAGAACTACCTGTACTTAGAACAAGGCCTATATAAGCAGCCGGAAAAACACTGTGTACGAAGTATTCAAGTCTCTTAAAAGGATTAGCATTTATACACCATCTTACTAAGAGCTAAAAGAAATAATTTTCCCATCACGCCTTTCTCAGTGTAGTAAAATGTGAAGCTACAAGGCCCATCAGATTTTATAGAAAACAATAAATCTTCTACCTGGTGAGTACAGAGTATAATCTAGCACTCAATATGTAAACAATGTTCTGGCACTCAGTTCATTGATTGTCCTTTGCGCAGATCAAAATTATTGCTGCCAGATGCACGTTCAAGGGTTTTACACTAGCAAAGCTATGCAAAAAGCTATGTAAAAATGAAGCCACATCTTTCCTGCAGTTTAAAAGAACCGATAATGTGCTGCAGTTTAAGAACGGGCCTTTCTTCACTCTCTATAAATCATGTGACTTTAACTAATGTGCTGCAATATACAGGCACACCAGGAAACTAAAGAATGAATTGTTAGCATTAAGTGAAATGGCTTGTTTTCTTGGCGGAGATGCAAATGCTTAGGTTCATATTTCTGGTATTATGTCTAGAAATTTTTCTTAAGGAAAGTTGCCAGAAATCTAAGTGCTCAATTTACTTCCTTTAAAAACCCACTAATATTATTAAAAGCTTTTATGTTTATCCCATAAAAACAATAATGTGACATAGCTGTTGCTCTTTTTTTTGTTTTTGGCAAATGTATTGCTTTTCAAACTGTGTAAAGAATGTCCTCATAAGACAAGGCAACAAGCGATCAGGGACTTTCAACCTCATTTTCCATTGCAGCGCTGAACTATAATTTTATACATGGTAATTTAGAAGAACATACATTCATTATGTTTGTACATCTCTCTCTCTCTCTCTCTCTCTCTCTCTCTCTCTCTCTCTCTCTCTCTCTCTCTCTCTCTCTCTCTCTCTCTCTCTTCTCCTCTTCCCCCCAACCAATGGAATAATCTGGTGAACATATTCACCAGGGTCATGCCAATGTTCTGACATGACCTGGCAGGTTTCTGGAAGTCAATCTTCTACAGTAGAAGAGGAGATGATCCATGGTGTTCTAGACATGATCTGGTTGGGGAATAGAAATGGGTCCTCTCTGGTATCGTTTCAAATTTTGAAAGATTTATGTCTGAAAAATGTCCATACCATACCCTGGATCGGCATGGTCTGGAGGATTAACAGAACCTCTCACAATTCCCCAGAATGTTCTCTTTCTAAAGATGCAATGCTTTGCGCATACTAATATCCATCCCACTCATTTACTGGCAATTAAAATTTATCTGCTAATAAATTATTCATCATAGCTGAAACCAACAAGCTATTTTTTAGGAATAGTCAAGTTACACAACACACCCTGGTCTGACTTCAACTGAAGGGAAGCACCAAGGAGGGTTTCAGCTGCTTATCTCTGGGAATATCATACCTGAACCAGTTGGAGAGAGGTTTACGGTACTCATATATCAATGGCTTTGAGAAAGCAATCAGAGAAATTTTAGACCTCTCTCTGTAGTGCAAGAAATTGTCCTGTAGCCCTAATTTTTTTAAAAAAAAATGTGCTTCCAATTCTCAAAGCTTTTCTCTAAGCTTTTCTTAAAGTTAAGTGAAGAAAATTACAATATTAGCAGACTATCCTCATCAAAGATACCCAAAGAATTGTCAAGTTCTTACCACAAGGCACAATATGCAGCAGGCACAAATTTTGAGAGCCTGCTAGAGGCACTAACAAAAACTGGCTAGCCTAGTAAGAGTTCCATTATTTCTAAATGGTGTGACTGGCTCATCACAAAGTATCTGTGTATCAAAAGGAAAACATGTACGTCTGCTCTCTATTCTCTTTCCCGTCCCCTAAGATGCTTTCCACAACCATAACTTCCCTTTGTGTTTTATTCCAGGAACATGGACACACTGCTAAAGAGATCAGAGACACTGTCTAAATAAAAATACCGCTTAGTTTAATATTTTGCCATTATGTTTTTTTCAATTTAAAGGATTTACTTGAAAAATTAAACAGGTAGCATCTCAGATTAAGCAGAGAGCGCCATGGGCATTACATGAGGTGTCTGCAGGTACACGAACAAGACTTTGGGGGTCCTGAATCTTGGTCAAAGCAGTGGCACTGAACAAGTGGCAAAAGTTTGGTAATTTTAAAATATGCAATATAATTACACTTGCTATATTGATATATTTATTTCTTTCATTATGGAATTTTTAAAAAAACAGGACTCAGAGCTTCTCTTCAGCATTGTTTTGGCACATTGGTTTTCAAGGAAAATGCCAGATGTTTCACCTTAATGTTCGGAGCTAAAGGTAGTCTTCTCCTGGTGCTCTGGAGTTTTTGGCAGTTCCAAAAACTGGTCATGGAGAAGAGAAAGAGAACAGCTTGGGTCAACAGACAGTGATGGAATTCACCCTAATAAACTTATTATGTACAGATTTTGTACTTCAGAAAGGAAAAAAATTGATCCCAGCTGGAGATAATCTCTTTTGATAGCTTATTAAGGATTCTAAGGATATTCCGATTTAATATTCAAAGGCACATCATCCTAATAAAGCCTGAAGTATCTCTGACTGTGGTCACTGTTGTTTTATTATGAAAGACTTTCTGGGCTTTTTAAATCATAAGATTCTTCAAGATCTTTATTAACACTTAAAGCATTGGAGATTGAAGCATTCTGTGTATGTATGACAATGTTCCTAAGAGCAGAAACCTGACCTCAGCAATGATGAGTGAAGCAGATTATAATTATAACACAAAGGAGGTTTGTCTACAGCAGGGGTGCCAAACTGCCGGCCCGCGGGCTGGTTTCATATGCTGAAGCCGCGCCCACCCCATTACTGGCAATGCAAAAAGAGTCATGATACGTCAGGACAGATCACGTGACGTGACTAGTTTGACACCCGTGGTCTACAGGAAATACATTAAACAAGTAGCAAAACCTAACACTAGTTAACCACACCTTAGCAGGAGTTGTCCAAAAACAACATGCCCCATGTATGTTTCAGATGAAGATAGAATGAAGTGAGCTTAGATTAGCAGTTTCTTAGACAGCAGGCTAGTAGAGTGACAGACTAATAGGGGTACTTCTAAATTTACACTATCTATGTAGAGCCACTATCTAGAGCAAGTTTGATCTAAAGGTTAAGGCACCAGGCTAGAAAGCCAGAGACTGTGAGTTCTAGTTCTAGGAAAAGGTGGAAGAGACAGGATCAGAAAAAGGAAAGGAGGCGAGGTTGTCATACAGGAATACAAGTTAGTTTGAAGGCTAATCCCCATGGAGCTCTGTTTCCATCTGTCCTGTTTACCATCGTTCATTCCCTAGAGACTAAAATGGAAGACTTGTAACTTGAGCTGGCCACGAACAAGGAGTGTATATCAGAGTGGTGACCCTTTGAGAGCTGTACACAATGAAATTTCATTTTGATGTATGCTGATTGGTGTACATTCAAAGTGACAATAAAGTTGTTGTTGTTTATTTATTTATTTATTTATTTATTATTTCAATTTATATCCCGCCCTTCTCCCGAAGGACTCAGGGCGGCTCACAACATTATTAAAACAAAGAAAGACCCACACACCCCACCAAATAAAACCAAATTAAAACAAAAATTTTTATGTTGTGATAATTAAAATTTCTAAAAAACCCAGTTTAAAAATCCTCCCTAGGCCAGGCCCGCTTGTTGGAAAAGCCATGTCTTGAGGGCGCGGCGGAAAGTAAGGAGATCCGGAATAATCCGGATCTCGGGGGGTAGTTCGTTCCAGAGGGCAGGGGCACCCACAGAGAAGGCCCTCCCCCTGGGGGTC
>NW_015388419.1:164293-172943 GCF_001527695.2 Protobothrops mucrosquamatus
AGAGTCAAACTCCTCCCATGTAACCGTCTCAAGGCCTGCTTCCGTCTCCTCCCCCTGGGCCAACCAGTCGGTATCCAAGCCTTCTCGGATCCGCGCGACTTTGTCATGCAGATATTGAGCAAAGTCCTCGGCCCTCCCCTCCAGGGGATCCCCCCTCCCTCAATTGAAGGAGGGAGCGGGTCACCCTGAAGAGGGCGGCTGGGCGGTTATCTGATGACGCGATGAGTGAGGAGTAGTAGTTAGTCCTAGTCATCCTCATGTTGTTGTTGTTGTTGTTATTATTATTATTATTATTATTATTATTATTATTATTATTATTATTCCCATCTTAGCCATGAAAACGAGCTAGGTGCCCTTGATCCTGTCACTCTCTCTCAGCCCAGCTCATATCACAGAGCTGTTGTAGGAAAATTAGGAGGAGGAAGGTGTATGGAATATATTTGTTGCCTTGAGTTATTTGTAGAAATAATAATAGTGGGATATAAATAAATAAAAACCTATATATCCTTACCCATGTAGTTAGTAGATCTGCACTTCCAACTCAAGAGTTTATTTATTCATTCAATAAAGAGATCGTAAGAAATACATATTTTTCAGTGGCAAATCCCACTAGAACATATATGACCCCATTTAATTACTAATCTTTTTGTCTTTTCCTCTATTGATAATTGGCCCATCAACTCACAATATAAGACCCTTAGATTTTCATTTATCCACTCTTCTCCATGTAGAACTATCCCTTTTCCTAATTACATGAATCACACTTCCTTCTCCCTCCCTTCTGTAATTCAGGTGGCTTCCAAATGAAGGTATAGTTTCATTTTTGGTATGAGAGATCAACCAGAGCCTTGCAAATGTGTGAAACCTCATATATTCTTATATATATTCTAGGAACAGGGAACTTCTATCGGCAGACAATTCCTTTCTCTGAAACTAAGAAAGAAAACCAAGCCAGAGTTCCAGCTGGTCTGTTGCTAAATAACTCTGGTTTATTTCATTCCTGCTCACTTCCCCTGGGCTACTTGAATGTGGAAAAGAGA
This sequence comes from Protobothrops mucrosquamatus, assembly GCF_001527695.2. Lineage (NCBI taxonomy): Eukaryota > Metazoa > Chordata > Lepidosauria > Squamata > Viperidae > Protobothrops > Protobothrops mucrosquamatus. Next base: position 165,334 of record NW_015388419.1, read on the forward strand.
TGCAGGAAAGGTAATGTTGTGAATTGATGGCTTAACTAATTATGAATGTGTCCATTTTTCCAAAGTGAAACCTTATGTCAATGCTGCTAACATCAGATGTTCTTGCTTTGACAACATAGGGAGATGCAGCCTTTTTCTTTCCTATGCTCTACTCTTAGAATTAGATGATACTGGGGGAGGAGAAGGATTGTGATGGGAGTTAGTTAGACATAACAATTCAGGGGCTTTTGAAATAAGAGATGATAAAGAAATGGCAGGTTGGAGAACGGGAGGGAAAGCTTGCTGTCAAAGCAAGAATATTCAATATTAGCTTGCATTTCAAACTAATTGGAGAATGTGATTTATGACTGTAAATTAGGGGAGTGAATTGTGCTTTGATACTATGTGTTTAGGGGAGGAGAATTCAGATTTCGGCTTCGACCATGTATGTGCTGAAGTTATGCTACTCGAATAAAGATTCTTTAAGGTAAACAATGCCTTGAAGTACTTTGATGAGTTTCATTTGTCGGAACCATGACACCTTAATTCCTTGAAAGAGGTTTATGATACTGCAGATCCTTATAGTTTTTCTTATACTGGGCTTACCCATTCTCTCCTTCCATTCCCTATTCTTCTGGTCATGCAAATGAGAATATAATAATTAATTTTAGAAAAACATCTCCTTTGGAAATGCCTCCAAACCAGCCAAAGATGTATGTTCCACATATAAATTGGTATGTACAAATGTGATATTCAAACAGACTTTCACCCAATTTAATAATTACAAGCACACCACACCCCAATATTGGGGAATGGAAACTTAAGTTAATCATCCCAAATTCAATTTCCTTCAAAAGTCTGTTTGTTTCCCTTTGTAAAATACTTGTTTTAGGGAATGGCTATGATCAGCATGAACGTAGGGAAACATTTTTACTCTGCTTCAATGTTCTGAACCAATGAATAACAATAATGGCTATAATTTGGAATATTTCAGATTAGATGTTACTACTTATTGTAAGTATCAGTTGGGATCCTCTGGTTGCAGGAAGGAGAAAATATAACGGATCTGAGAATTACAAATGAAAGGAATTCCAATGAAACAGTTTGTCAGCATAATAAATTGAGAGTTTATCTGGAGTCCACAATCCCTGTTTTGAAGATACAACATTCAGTTTTATAAATGAATGTGACTAATCTTGCGTGCAAATGTTCTCTCCATTTTGCCCTGGAACAAAAGGCCTACAAGTGAACTTTTACTCACAATGGCAGCTGTAGAGTACAGAAGACAAAATGTTGATGGGATGGATCCAGGCTTTGAGATTGCCAAGCCGTATTTATAAACATGGATTAGTTTGGAACTTAATGTGGTTTTTCCATATAGCTCTATCAAAATTAGAGAAGACAGTCAAATCTAGGAAAAGTCTAACAAAAGAAGTGCTCAGACAAGCTCAGCAAATATCACAAATGTCCATCACTGCAGTTTAATCTTAACATTCCTTTGCATTTGTTCAATGAATCTCCTCTAACAAGCTCATAGGCACACCTTAGAAGTTAATTATTTCTGAATTTTTAAGGGGTGGAAGCTGTTGCCCTTTGGTGCATGACTTGGTAGGTGAACCGTGAAGACTAGCAAAGCAAACAATAGTACATGAATCAAAAGATACAATTTAAATTACAGAAAGAATAAAATATCAGATGATTTGGAACTGTCCCATGGAAATCAAGCTACTGGAAAAATTAATTAATTTTGTGTCACGGGAAAAAAAAGTTGCTCTTTGAGGTTGTGTGTGTGTGTTTGTGGACTGAAAATGAGAATCACTCAGAAAGAAAAAAAATCTTTCCTATTTTAAGTACATTCTTATATCCTTCAGAGGCTTGTAGCAAAAATACAAAAATGTGTTGGAAAGCAGAAAATGTTTCACAAAATAAATAATTCATATTAAAAATAGTTTAATGCACAGATTTGTTACACTATTGTTTCTAAGGAATCTAATAAATGAAATGTGACAGGACATGTTACTTATGCACATTTAGAGTCACAACTAATATTCTGCTTCTTATGCTTGTAATAGTTCTGAAGCTGTTGGTGTTACTACATCATACATTTGTGCAGATACCAGGAAGCTGTGATCCCAGATGTTCCCATTGCTTCCCAAATCTTTCTAATCATTCATCCCAAATTTTAAAGATTCATTTACTGTCATTTCCCAAATAGAGGTATGCGTATCTCTCTAAATCAAGTCATGGCACTATGGAATGAATTCAAATACTGGTCTCTTTTATTATGTTTTATGTACAAATTTTAAAAATATTATCTTAGAGCTCTATGTGGGTGGAGGAAAGAAATCCACAACAATGGTCCTATGCTACTTTCCTTAATATTTTCTTTTCCATAATCTATGCATTTTTATATTTAGCTATCCCCAATATATTTCCTTTTTTGGTGTTGAGAATATCATGGAAAGTCAAGAAAACAAAACAATGTATCAACAAATCAGCTCACTAGAGGCATAAATGACCAGGCTAAAATTATCCTACTTAAAACACATTATGCAAAGGCACACTCTCCAAAGAAGGTTCTAATGTTGGAAAAGGTGAAAGGGCAGTGAAGGAGAGGATGACCAGCAGCAAGATGGACTCATTGGATGGTGCACTCATTGCCAGTTACAGTGGCAATGAGTGTACTATTGGAAAGACCAGGTTAGGGATAGGTTGTTATGGAGAATATCTACTCTATGTGGTCGCTAGGAGTTGAAAACAACTTGATGGCAAATAATCACTCAATCAATCAGTCAATCCTTTATAATGCCTATAGTAGTCAATTCATGCCCTAGTAACCTCCAGATTGAACCATTGTAATGCACTTTACTGTATATTGTGCATTGTGCATTATGCTTTATACAACACAATCCTTGAAGAGTATCCGGGAGCTTCAGGTATTTAAAAATGCAGTGTTTCAGGCAGTTATGTGCCCTATAAGAGCACCTATTATACCTGCGCTCTTCCAATCACATGGAAACTAATCAAGGAGAGAAGCAACCTAGAATGAAGGAAAAATTTCCTGACAGTCAGAACAATTAATCAGTGGGACAACCTGCCTCAGGAAGCTGTGAATCCTCCAACACTGGAAGCTTTTAAGAAGAGACTGGACAGCCATTTGTCTGAAATGGTATAGGGTTTCCTGCCTGAGCAGGAGGTTGGACTAGATGACCTCCAAGGTCCCTTCCAACTTTTTATTATTATTATTATTATTATTATTATTATTATTATTATTATTATTATTATTATTATTATTATTATTGATCATCGCACAGTCAGCCAGATGTTCAGACTGGATTTGGCATTTTTGTCTACCTATCGAGTCCTTACCAAGGACCTGGGATAGGCAGATGTGGATGTTTCATGGTATTACAGATATCGTCACAGGATGGAAGCAGTTCCTAATAAGGTCGCCTTTTGCAATGGACTAATGACAAATTTGTCAATGCCAATGGTGTTCAAATGGTGCTCCAGTTGTTTTGGGATTGCACCCAAGGCACCTATTACTATTGGTACTACCCTTGCTTGCCTTTGCCACAGTCGTTCTATTTCTATTTGTAGGTCTTTGTATTTTGTTATCTTCTCCAGTTCTTTTTCGTCTATTCTGCTGTCTCCAGACACTGCCCCATCCACTATCCAGACTTTTTGTCTTTCTTATCGACAATTGTTAAGTCTGGGGTGTTATGTGGCAGATGCTTGTCTGTTTGAATTCTAAAGTCCCAGAGCAATTTAACTTTATCATTTTCTATGACCTTCTCTATTTTATGATTCCACCAGTTCTTTCTTTCTTTCTTTCTTTCTTTCTTTCTTTCTTTCTTTCTTTCTTTCTTTCTTTCTTTCTTTCTTTCTTTCTTTCTTTCTTCTTCTTCTTCTTCTTCTTCTTCTTCTTCTTCTTCTTCTTCTTCTTCTTCTTCTTCTTCTTCTTCTTCTTCTTCTTCTTCTTCTTCTTCTTCTTCTTCGTCTTCTTCGTCTTCTTCGTCTTCTTCTTCTTTTTGTTATGGGCATGTGGGTCAGGAGGCTAGGTGGCTCATACATTCAGATGTTACAGTATTACTGAGTGGTTATTGGGATTGTTCTTAGCAATCACTGTAGACTTTTAATGATTTGTTGACTTTTTTGTATTCCTTTAATGTGCTGTTAGCCATTCAGATTTGCAGCTGCAAGATGGGTGGTCATAATAAGTAAATGAAGTATTTCTTTTGCAGAGATAGAACTAAATAGTAAGTAGGTTAACTAAGAACCTTCTGTGCCTCATCTTAGTGGCTTGGGTTTCTTCTGTTTATGTGCTACAAAAGTGCATAGAAAGTATAGTTCTGAACCTCTCCTAGTTCAATGTATGGAAATAGGAGGTCATGGAGATTACAACTGATTACACTTTTCACCTTTCTGGAGCTGATGAAACATTCCAGAGTCTCAGAAAAACAAACAAACAATGGAAATGATCTGAACTTCAAATGAATCCCCCTTATTTATGAATGGATAGAATTTCACCCATTCATTGATACAGTGGCACAATGCCTCACTTGGAGTACAGAATAATTATTTCTTCCCCCCCTCTGCTGCCACTTTTTTTCTTTTTAGGCTCCAGTGATTGTATTTTGTATGTGTTTGTAAACAGATAACCAGTTTTCCTCTTCAAACATATGCTTATTAATTCTTTATTTATCATATTTGTATAGCCACCCATTTCACAAGACAGCATTTTTCACTCCTGATATTTTCTTCCTTTCTGTGAAATTGCTCCAATTTAAATTTTATTCCCCAATTGCTTTAAAAAGAAGACACTAATCCTAGATGGGAAAAATTATTCATTTTTTTAATGTATTCTCTTCCCTACCCCTCTTTGCAGTTTCCTTAACCTTGTATGTCTACATCTATTTCTTCTGCAAAGGTTGTTGACAAAATGAAGCTTCTTTTTATTCAACCATGCCTGATAATTTATAGTCATCATTTTAATGATGAATTAGAAAAGACTTTGCGTATCTATATAAATAATGTGGTAAATATAAATTTTAGATGTAGAGTTATCTATTATTATTGAAACTAATTCAATACCAAAATCTTTAAATTTACAATTCTGATAATCTGTCAGAATTATCATCATAGCTGCCATAAATATCTGGATGATTTATGCATAGGAGAGAGGGATTCTACTTTGCTATCTAAGCAGATATATTGCTTCATAATTTGCATGTCTGGATTGTGGCTTGTCTCAGTTTTAAGCAGTTTTCTATGCTTATAATTTCTAAACTAAAATTGAGTTTGTTTATTTAGCATGGGGCCCAACAAAGCATAAATCTGTGGTAAACATTGATGTATTGTTTTGCTTCAAATAGGAAATGGGGAACCGGATCTGATTGTTTGGATTCAAAATAAGGATGGTATTACAATAAAAGCTAATAAAGAAAAGTAACCAAAGCAGGGACAAGGCTCAGTGGATAAAAATGTGTGTGGAATTAGAAACAAGAGAGTTCAAAGATATTCTGAACTATTAGAACGCAGAATCAACTTATGTTATGCACAAAGTTAAGTACAATTTTATTTAATTGATTTTACTTTCCCAAACAAAGTAAATTGATCAAGCCTGAACGGTAAGATTGACAGAGCAATTGGGCATGTGGACATGTATGCATCATTAGCCAGCAACTCCATCAACCAAGTATGTTTTCCTGGTATTGTGCTACAGCTGTGTAAAGCAAACAAACTATGACGGCTTTAAAGAGCTGCCAATAGGTCTCGTTTGAATACCTCCATGTACTTCAAAGTCCCCTTTTCAATTCAAACTCAAGATGCTGCACAGTCCTTTTGGCCTACCAAAATATGAGGTTAAAATTCTTTTCTATTGTAATAAAACATACAATAGCAATTAAACACTTTTATGCATTATGGATGTTACTATATATTTTCAGTTCAAACAAGCATACAACTAAATAGTTTGTAGTCTGAAAGAATATAGCGTCTCTTTAAAACACTTTTTTTTTTCCCCAAAGAACACATGGCTTGCCTTTTGCAGTTTCCACATGATCCTGAGAAAGGACATAAATCCTTTAGAGCTGCTGATAGGTGCTACCTTAGCATTTTCACATATTTTGGAATTGAATCCAAAGCACTGCACAACTCTGATTGCTATCCTAATCAGATGAAATGAGGATTTTCCTATCATAAATTCTTCTGCTAAAAAACTAAGTGAAGTTTTGGAAACAGGAGCATAAATAAAGCAAAGGCAGAGGAAGTGTGTCCACAGGAATCCCGGTTGGTCCTTCAGTCTATTAAAAGACAAGCCAACCTGGCAGTGCTCAGTTATAGGGCAGCTAAAGACAAAAACATGGATGGGATAATGTAATTTGCACCATGGGTGGTGGGTGATGATCTGTGCAAATTGATCATGCCATTTCACCTCAGAAGGAATGCCTTATGTTTGTCATGAGCTACTTCTGCCACATCTCTCCCCAAGTTTCACAGGTAGCATATGTGTACTAGCATACGCGTGCATAGATTGATGTTGAGTGAAAGAGGAACTGCCATCACTGCATCTGCTGCTACAGAACAGTTGCAAATGGGGAAAGGAAGAGCCACACCATGTAATCAAAGCAGGACCCTCAGAAACTTAGAGGCTTCCATTTTCTTCTTCTCCTGAGATTCTTGCTCTGGCAGTGGAGAAGCAGTAGCAACCATCTGGTTCTCTTTTTCTCTTTTCCCTACTTGCTCTGAACCGCTGCAGTCTGGGAAGGGATTAGTGCTTAAGATTTCTCAACATGGGAGGCATTTACTTCTGAGGGTTTTGCTTTGGGGCCTATAGAGATGTACTTACATCTAAGATTCAGAAGGAAATGAAGTTAGCAAAAAATACTAAGAACGAGAAAAAGCGTCCCCCCTCCAACTACATCAAATGAAAAGAAAAGAAAAAACAGTATTCCAGCTGCTTACTTCAGGCAAAAAGCCAACAGACAACAAAGAAAAGGCCGAAGTAGCCAACATTTTATTTTGGTTCAGTTCTCTCAAAGAAACGGATATGCATTCCAGCCAGGGAATCATGAGCAAAAGGCTCAAGGGGCCAGTATCCAGCTTGAACTCAACAGAAACATGGCTTGAAAATTGTTACTGATCTTGAATGAAGTGCACATTTCTAAGATTTGATGACCTTGTAGGCTACTAAAAGAACTTACTGATAGTCTATCAAGCTTCTTTCCTGAGACTAAGAGTCACAAAACTGGAGGACTCTGTTGTTCAAGATTTCAAGCAACAGAATAATGCCTTGTTGCAGAAAGACAAATTCCAGTTGAAGGTTAGGAAAAAATTCCTAAAGGAAAAATGATAAACAATGGAATCAATTACCTAATGAAGCGATAGACTTGCTTTCCTGGATGTGGTGAAACAGATGTTGCAGAGCATCTGTCTGGGATGTTTTAATTTGGAGTTCCTGCACTGAGCAGAGAAATTGGATTTTGTAAACTCTTTCCTTCTTTATATGATTCTATCACTAAATAAAACAAAAAAACTATAACTTTTTGTGCAGCTGTACAATGCCTAAAGTTTGGTGGATTATAATAAGGGCAGATACGTGACTTTCCAGCTATGATCCATTTGAGTTA
>NW_015388419.1:173522-174783 GCF_001527695.2 Protobothrops mucrosquamatus
TTCAACTACCGTATCCGATCTCCCACCACCTCCCCACCATCCTTCCCATTTCATCTGCTCCACTTCCTTGCTGGCTACCACTCTCTCATTCAATCCTTCCTCCCCCCACATCCGATCGCTAGTCCTCTCTCTCTCCCTATCCTTCCTCCGGCGTGGAGATGCGGGGTGTGTCACGGAGCTCATTACGCCAGTCTCACCCTTAGATGTGTCTTGCCATCCCCTAGGTATCTCTGGCGCGGGGGGAGCGCCCCTTCTTTCATATCCATGTTCCTCTCTCTTGCTGGCCCCTATCTGCCAGTCTCCTGGCATAGGGAGGGGGGTTCTCTCTTCCTCTTTCCCCTCCTGCCCCTCCTGCCGGCAATCACACCATTCAACTTTCCCACACTCACCTCCACCCTTCGTTCCGCAGTCATCCTTCCCTTCCTTCTCCTCCCCCACCCTTCCATGCCTAACTTTCTTCCTCACCTCTGAGTGTTTCCCCTTATTTGTCAGATCAACCGCGCTGCTTCCAACTATCCCTCTTCCCTTTTCTGCTCGTTTCCTCAATTCCTCGTCCTTGGAGACGCGCGCCGCCCCCACAACGGGGCCGGCGCACGTAGCGTCCTGGTGATGGCAAGCTGCTGTCACGGGGTATGTTCTGGTCGCCGTACTTGCGGGCGTACTCTCTCTGCCTTCTTCCTCCAACGGTGCCCTCCCCATGGGGAGTATGTGTTCATTTCCTCGCTCGCCCTCGCTTCCTTGCCGATTCCTCTGGGAGCGTGTGACTGGTCCAGGGCCATATGCCCCCGTTGCTTTCCTTCTTCGTGGCCCTCCATACCCTTGGTGTGATGGTATCCTTGGGGGATGGTGGGTCACATTGTCCGTCGGGCCATGCAACTCGGTGCTGAACGTGCCAAGCTCCTCACGTTTGTCCATCCCTTGTTCGGGGGACCCACCATCCCCCAAGGATACCATCACACCAAGGGTATGGAGGGCCACGAAGAAGGAAAGCACATACTCCCCATGGGGAGGGCACCGTTGGAGGAAGAAGGCAGAGAGAGTACGCCCGCAAGTACGGCGACCAGAACGTACCCCGTGACAGCAGCTTGCCATCACCAGGACGCTACGTGCGCCGGCCCCGTTGTGGGGGCGGCGCGCGTCTCCAAGGACGAGGAATTGAGGAAACGAGCAGAAAAGGGAAGAGGGATAGTTGGAAGCAGCGCGGTTGATCTGACAAATAAGGGGAAACACTCAGAGGTGAGGAAGAAAGTTAGGCATGGAA